>NW_027370319.1:0-36711 GCF_046119375.1 Phyllobates terribilis | reverse complement strand
TCTCCACATTGCAAGGTGCAATTCTGAAATTTTTAGCTTTTTTCTTGTTAATCCTAGCATGATAAAGAAGATTCAAAGAGAGTGAGATGCCAGCTCCTTTCATTCAGTCAGTAGCTTCAAACATTTCTGGACGTTTTTCAATGGCAAAAATCAATGAATATTGTAAATGCACAAACAGTAATATCTCCACATTGCAAGGTGCAATTCTGAAATTTTTTGCTTTTTCCTGTTAATCCTAGCATGATAAAGAAGATTCAAAGAGTGAGATGCCAGCTCCTTTCATTCAGTCAGTAGCTTCAAACATTTCTGGTATATAAAAACATGTTTTTCAATGGCAAAATCAATGAATATTGTAAATGCACAAACAGTAATATCTCCACATTGCAAGGTGCAATTCTGAAATTTTTTGCTTTTTCCTGCTAATCCTAGCATGATAAAGAAGATTCAAAGAGAGTGAGATGCCAGCTCCTTCATTCAGTCAGTAGCTTCAAACATTTCTGGTATATGAAAAACATGTTTTTCAATGGCAAAAATCAATGAATATTGTAAATGCACAAACAGTAATATCTCCACATTGCAAGGTGCAATTCTGAAATTTTTTGCTTTTTCCTGCTAATCCTAGCATGATAAAGAAGATTCAAAGATGAGTGAGATGCCAGCTCCTTTCATTCAGTCAGTAGCTTCAAACATTTCTGGACGTTTTTCAATGGCAAAAATCAATGAATATTGTAAATGCACAAACAGTAATATCTCCACATTGCAAGGTGCAATTCTGAAATTTTTTGCTTTTTCCTGTTAATCCTAGCATGATAAAGAAGATTCAAAGAGAGTGAGATGCCAGCTCCTTTCATTCAGTCAGTAGCTTCAAACATTTCTGGTATATGAAAAACATGTTTTTCAATGGCAAAAATCAATGAATATTGTAAATGCACAAACAGTAATATCTCCACATTGCAAGGTGCAATTCTGAAATTTTTTGCTTTTTCCTGCTAATCCTAGCATGATAAAGAAGATTCAAAGAGAGTGAGATGCCAGCTCCTTTCATTCAGTCAGTAGCTTCAAACATTTCTGGTATATGAAAACAGTTTTTCAATGGCAAAAATCAATGAATATTGTAAATGCACAAACAGTAATATCTCCACATTGCAAGGTGCAATTCTGAAATTTTTTGCTTTTTCCTGTTAATCCTAGCATGATAAAGAAGATTCAAAGAGAGTGAGATGCCAGCTCCTTTCATTCAGTCAGTAGCTTCAAACATTTCTGGTATATGAAAACATGTTTTTCAATGGCAAAAATCAATGAATATGTAAATGCACAAACAGTAATATCTCCACATTGCAAGGTGCAATTCTGAAATTTTTTGCTTTTTCCTGCTAATCCTAGCATGATAAAGAAGATTCAAAGAGAGTGAGATGCCAGCTCCTTTCATTCAGTCAGTAGCTTCAAACATTTCTGGACGTTTTTCAATGGCAAAAATCAATGAATATTGTAAATGCACAAACAGTAATATCTCCACATTGCAAGGTGCAATTCTGAAATTTTTTGCTTTTTCCTGTTAATCCTAGCATGATAAAGATTTAAAGAGAGTGAGATGCCAGCTCCTTTCATTCAGTCAGTAGCTTCAAACATTTCTGGACGTTTTTCAATGGCAAAAATCAATGAATATTGTAAATGCACAAACAGTAATATCTCCACATTGCAAGGTGCAATTCTGAAATTTTTTGCTTTTTCCTGTTAATCCTAGCATGATAAAGAAGATTCAAAGAGAGTGAGATGCCAGCTCCTTTCATTCAGTCAGTAGCTTCAAACATTTCTGGTATATGAAAAACAAGTTTTTCAATGGCAAAAATCAATGAATATTGTAAATGCACAAACAGTAATATCTCCACATTGCAAGGTGCAATTCTGAAATTTTTTGCTTTTTCCTGCTAATCCTAGCATGATAAAGAAGATTCAAAGAGAGTGAGATGCCAGCTCCTTTCATTCAGTCAGTAGCTTCAAACATTTCTGGTATATGAAAAACATGTTTTTCAATGGCAAAAATCAATGAATATTGTAAATGCACAAACAGTAATATCTCCACATTGCAAGGTGCAATTCTGAAATTTTTTGCTTTTTCCTGCTAATCCTAGCATGATAAAGAAGATTCAAAGAGAGTGAGATGCCAGCTCCTTTCATTCAGTCAGTAGCTTCAAACATTTCTGGTATATGAAAAACATGTTTTTCAATGGCAAAAATCAATGAATATTGTAAGTGCACAAACAGTAATATCTCCACATTGCAAGGTGCAATTCTGAAATTTTTTGCTTTTTCCTGCTAATCCTAGCATGATAAAGAAGATTCAAAGAGAGTGAGATGCCAGCTCCTTTCATTCAGTCAGTAGCTTCAAACATTTCTGGTATATGAAAAACATGTTTTTCAATGGCAAAAATCAATGAATATTGTAAATGCACAAACAGTAATATCTCCACATTGCAAGGTGCAATTCTGAAATTTTTAGCTTTTTCTTGTTAATCCTAGCATGATAAAGAAGATTCAAAGAGAGTGAGATGCCAGCTCCTTTCATTCAGTCAGTAGCTTCAAACATTTCTGGACAGTTTTTCAATGGCAAAAATCAATGAATATTGTAAATGCACAAACAGTAATATCTCCACATTGCAAGGTGCAATTCTGAAATTTTTTGCTTTTTCCTGTTAATCCTAGCATGATAAAGAAGATTCAAAGAGAGTGAGATGCCAGCTCCTTTCATTCAGTCAGTAGCTTCAAACATTTCTGGTATATGAAAAACATGTTTTTCAATGGCAAAAATCAATGAATATTGTAAATGCACAAACAGTAATATCTCCACATTGCAAGGTGCAATTCTGAAATTTTTTGCTTTTTCCTGCTAATCCTAGCATGATAAAGAAGATTCAAAGAGAGTGAGATGCCAGCTCCTTTCATTCAGTCAGTAGCTTCAAACATTTCTGGTATATGAAAAACATGTTTTTCAATGGCAAAAATCAATGAATATTGTAAATGCACAAACAGTAATATCTCCACATTGCAAGGTGCAATTCTGAAATTTTTTGCTTTTTCCTGTTAATCCTAGCATGATAAAGAAGATTCAAAGAGAGTGAGATGCCAGCTCCTTTCATTCAGTCAGTAGCTTCAAACATTTCTGGTATATGAAAAACATGTTTTTCAATGGCAAAAATCAATGAATATTGTAAATGCACAAACAGTAATATCTCCACATTGCAAGGTGCAATTCTGAAATTTTTTGCTTTTTCCTGCTAATCCTAGCATGATAAAGAAGATTCAAAGAGAGTGAGATGCCAGCTCCTTTCATTCAGTCAGTAGCTTCAAACATTTCTGGACGTTTTTCAATGGCAAAAATCAATGAATATTGTAAATGCACAAACAGTAATATCTCCACATTGCAAGGTGCAATTCTGAAATTTTTTGCTTTTTCCTGTTAATCCTAGCATGATAAAGAAGATTCAAAGAGAGTGAGATGCCAGCTCCTTTCATTCAGTCAGTAGCTTCAAACATTTTCTGGTATATGAAAAACATGTTTTTCAATGGCAAAAATCAATGAATATTGTAAATGCACAAACAGTAATATCTCCACATTGCAAGGTGCAATTCTGAAATTTTTAGCTTTTTCTTGTTAATCCTAGCATGATAAAGAAGATTCAAAGAGAGTGAGATGCCAGCTCCTTTCATTCAGTCAGTAGCTTCAAACATTTCTGGACGTTTTTCAATGGCAAAAATCAATGAATATTGTAAATGCACAAACAGTAATATCTCCACATTGCAAGGTGCAATTCTGAAATTTTTTTGCTTTTTCCTGTTAATCCTAGCATGATAAAGAAGATTCAAAGAGAGTGAGATGCCAGCTCCTTTCATTCAGTCAGTAGCTTCAAACATTTCTGGTATATGAAAAACATGTTTTTCAATGGCAAAAATCAATGAATATTGTAAATGCACAAACAGTAATATCTCCACATTGCAAGGTGCAATTCTGAAATTTTTTGCTTTTTCCTGCTAATCCTAGCATGATAAAGAAGATTCAAAGAGAGTGAGATGCCAGCTCCTTTCATTCAGTCAGTAGCTTCAAACATTTCTGGTATATGAAAAACATGTTTTTCAATGGCAAAAATCAATGAATATTGTAAATGCACAAACAGTAATATCTCCACATTGCAAGGTGCAATTCTGAAATTTTTTGCTTTTTCCTGCTAATCCTAGCATGATAAAGAAGATTCAAAGAGAGTGAGATGCCAGCTCCTTTCATTCAGTCAGTAGCTTCAAACATTTCTGGACGTTTTTCAATGGCAAAAATCAATGAATATTGTAAATGCACAAACAGTAATATCTCCACATTGCAAGGTGCAATTCTGAAATTTTTGCTTTTTCCTGTTAATCCTAGCATGATAAAGAAGATTCAAAGAGAGTGAGATGCCAGCTCCTTTCATTCAGTCAGTAGCTTCAAACATTTCTGGTATATGAAAAACATGTTTTTCAATGGCAAAAATCAATGAATATTGTAAATGCACAAACAGTAATATCTCCACATTGCAAGGTGCAATTCTGAAATTTTTGCTTTTTCCTGCTAATCCTAGCATGATAAAGAAGATTCAAAGAGAGTGAGATGCCAGCTCCTTTCATTCAGTCAGTAGCTTCAAACATTTCTGGACGTTTTTCAATGGCAAAATCAATGAATATTGTAAATGCACAAACAGTAATATCTCCACATTGCAAGGTGCAATTCTGAAATTTTTTGCTTTTTCCTGTTAATCCTAGCATGATAAAGAAGATTTAAAGAGAGTGAGATGCCAGCTCCTTTCATTCAGTCAGTAGCTTCAAACATTTCTGGTATATGAAAAACATGTTTTTCAATGGCAAAAATCAATGAATATTGTAAATGCACAAACAGTAATATCTCCACATTGCAAGGTGCAATTCTGAAATTTTTTGCTTTTTCCTGCTAATCCTAGCATGATAAAGAAGATTCAAAGAGAGTGAGATGCCAGCTCCTTTCATTCAGTCAGTAGCTTCAAACATTTCTGGTATATGAATAACATGATGTTTTTCAATGGCAAAAATCAATGAATATTGTAAATGCACAAACAGTAATATCTCCACATTGCAAGGTGCAATTCTGAAATTTTTTGCTTTTTCCTGCTAATCCTAGCATGATAAAGAAGATTCAAAGAGAGTGAGATGCCAGCTCCTTTCATTCAGTCAGTAGCTTCAAACATTTCTGGACGTTTTTCAATGGCAAAAATCAATGAATATTGTAAATGCACAAACAGTAATATCTCCACATTGCAAGGTGCAATTCTGAAATTTTTTGCTTTTTCCTGTTAATCCTAGCATGATAAAGAAGATTCAAAGAGAGTGAGATGCCAGCTCCTTTCATTCAGTCAGTAGCTTCAAACATTTCTGGTATATGAAAAACATGTTTTTCAATGGCAAAAATCAATGAATATTGTAAATGCACAAACAGTAATATCTCCACATTGCAAGGTGCAATTCTGAAATTTTTTGCTTTTTCCTGCTAATCCTAGCATGATAAAGAAGATTCAAAGAGAGTGAGATGCCAGCTCCTTTCATTCAGTCAGTAGCTTCAAACATTTCTGGACGTTTTTCCAATGGCAAAAATCAATGAATATTGTAAATGCACAAACAGTAATATCTCCACATTGCAAGGTGCAATTCTGAAATTTTTTGCTTTTTCCTGTTAATCCTAGCATGATAAAGAAGATTTAAAGAGAGTGAGATGCCAGCTCCTTTCATTCAGTCAGTAGCTTCAAACATTTCTGGACGTTTTTCAATGGCAAAAATCAATGAATATTGTAAATGCACAAACAGTAATATCTCCACATTGCAAGGTGCAATTCTGAAATTTTTTGCTTTTTCCTGTTAATCCTAGCATGATAAAGAAAATTTAAAGAGAGTGAGATGCCAGCTCCTTTCATTCAGTCAGTAGCTTCAAACATTTCTGGACGTTTTTCAATGGCAAAAATCAATGAATATTGTAAATGCACAAACAGTAATATCTCCACATTGCAAGGTGCAATTCTGAAATTTTTTGCTTTTTCCTGTTAATCCTAGCATGATAAAGAAGATTCAAAGAGAGTGAGATGCCAGCTCCTTTCATTCAGTCAGTAGCTTCAAACATTTCTGGTATATGAAAAACAAGTTTTTCAATGGCAAAAATCAATGAATATTGTAAATGCACAAACAGTAATATCTCCACATTGCAAGGTGCAATTCTGAAATTTTTTGCTTTTTCCTGCTAATCCTAGCATGATAAAGAAGATTCAAAGAGAGTGAGATGCCAGCTCCTTTCATTCAGTCAGTAGCTTCAAACATTTCTGGTATATGAAAAACATGTTTTTCAATGGCAAAAATCAATGAATATTGTAAATGCACAAACAGTAATATCTCCACATTGCAAGGTGCAATTCTGAAATTTTTTGCTTTTTCCTGCTAATCCTAGCATGATAAAGAAGATTCAAAGAGAGTGAGATGCCAGCTCCTTTCATTCAGTAAGTAGCTTCAAACATTTCTGGTATATGAAAAACATGTTTTCAATGGCAAAAATCAATGAATATTGTAAGTGCACAAACAGTAATATCTCCACATTGCAAGGTGCAATTCTGAAATTTTTTGCTTTTTCCTGCTAATCCTAGCATGATAAAGAAGATTCAAAGAGAGTGAGATGCCAGCTCCTTTCATTCAGTCAGTAGCTTCAAACATTTCTGGTATATGAAAAACATGTTTTTCAATGGCAAAAATCAATGAATATTGTAAATGCACAAACAGTAATATCTCCACATTGCAACGTGCAATTCTGAAATTTTTAGCTTTTTCTTGTTAATCCTAGCATGATAAAGAAGATTCAAAGAGAGTGAGATGCCAGCTCCTTTCATTCAGTCAGTAGCTTCAAACATTTCTGGACGTTTTTCAATGGCAAAAATCAATGAATATTGTAAATGCACAAACAGTAATATCTCCACATTGCAAGGTGCAATTCTGAAATTTTTTGCTTTTTCCTGTTAATCCTAGCATGATAAAGAAGATTCAAAGAGAGTGAGATGCCAGCTCCTTTCATTCAGTCAGTAGCTTCAAACATTTCTGGTATATGAAAAACATGTTTTTCAATGGCAAAAATCAATGAATATTGTAAATGCACAAACAGTAATATCTCCACATTGCAAGGTGCAATTCTGAAAATTTTTTGCTTTTTCTGCTAATCCTAGCATGATAAAGAAGATTCAAAGAGAGTGAGATGCCAGCTCCTTTCATTCAGTCAGTAGCTTCAAACATTTCTGGTATATGAAAAACATGTTTTTCAATGGCAAAAATCAATGAATATTGTAAATGCACAAACAGTAATATCTCCACATTGCAACGGTGCAATTCTGAAATTTTTTGCTTTTTCCTGTTAATCCTAGCATGATAAAGAAGATTCAAAGAGAGTGAGATGCCAGCTCCTTTCATTCAGTCAGTAGCTTCAAACATCCTGTATATGAAAAACATGTTTTTCAATGGCAAAAATCAATGAATATTGTAAATGCACAAACAGTAATATCTCCACATTGCAAGGTGCAATTCTGAAATTTTTTGCTTTTTCCTGCTAATCCTAGCATGATAAAGAAGATTCAAAGAGAGTGAGATGCCAGCTCCTTTCATTCAGTCAGTAGCTTCAAACATTTCTGGACGTTTTTCAATGGCAAAAATCAATGAATATTGTAAATGCACAAACAGTAATATCTCCACATTGCAAGGTGCAATTCTGAAATTTTTTGCTTTTTCCTGTTAATCCTAGCATGATAAAGAAGATTCAAAGAGAGTGAGATGCCAGCTCCTTTCATTCAGTCAGTAGCTTCAAACATTTCTGGTATATGAAAAACATGTTTTTCAATGGCAAAAATCAATGAATATTGTAAATGCACAAACAGTAATATCTCCACATTGCAAGGTGCAATTCTGAAATTTTTTGCTTTTTCCTGCTAATCCTAGCATGATAAAGAAGATTCAAAGAGAGTGAGATGCCAGCTCCTTTCATTCAGTCAGTAGCTTCAAACATTTCTGGTATATGAAAAACATGTTTTTCAATGGCAAAAATCAATGAATATTGTAAATGCACAAACAGTAATATCTCCACATTGCAAGGTGCAATTCTGAAATTTTTTGCTTTTTCCTGTTAATCCTAGCATGATAAAGAAGATTCAAAGAGAGTGAGATGCCAGCTCCTTTCATTCAGTCAGTAGCTTCAAACATTTCTGGTATATGAAAAACATGTTTTTCAATGGCAAAAATCAATGAATATTGTAAATGCACAAACAGTAATATCTCCACATTGCAAGGTGCAATTCTGAAATTTTTTGCTTTTTCCTGCTAATCCTAGCATGATAAAGAAGATTCAAAGAGAGTGAGATGCCAGCTCCTTTCATTCAGTCAGTAGCTTCAAACATTTCTGGACGTTTTTCAATGGCAAAAATCAATGAATATTGTAAATGCACAAACAGTAATATCTCCACATTGCAAGGTGCAATTCTGAAATTTTTTGCTTTTTCCTGTTAATCCTAGCACGATAAAGAAGATTCAAAGAGAGTGAGATGCCAGCTCCTTTCATTCAGTCAGTAGCTTCAAACATTTCTGGTATATGAAAAACATGTTTTTCAATGGCAAAAATCAATGAATATTGTAAATGCACAAACAGTAATATCTCCACATTGCAAGGTGCAATTCTGAAATTTTTTGCTTTTTCCTGCTAATCCTAGCATGATAAAGAAGATTCAAAGAGAGTGAGATGCCAGCTCCTTTCATTCAGTCAGTAGCTTCAAACATTTCTGGTATATGAAAAACATGTTTTTCAATGGCAAAAATCAATGAATATTGTAAATGCACAAACAGTAATATCTCCACATTGCAAGGTGCAATTCTGAAATTTTTTGCTTTTTCCTGCTAATCCTAGCATGATAAAGAAGATTCAAAGAGAGTGAGATGCCAGCTCCTTTCATTCAGTAAGTAGCTTCAAACATTTCTGGTATATGAAAAACATGTTTTTCAATGGCAAAAATCAATGAATATTGTAAGTGCACAAACAGTAATATCTCCACATTGCAAGGTGCAATTCTGAAATTTTTTGCTTTTTCCTGCTAATCCTAGCATGATAAAGAAGATTCAAAGAGAGTGAGATGCCAGCTCCTTTCATTCAGTCAGTAGCTTCAAACATTTCTGGTATATGAAAAACATGTTTTTCAATGGCAAAAATCAATGAATATTGTAAATGCACAAACAGTAATATCTCCACATTGCAAGGTGCAATTCTGAAATTTTTAGCTTTTTCTTGTTAATCCTAACATGATAAAGAAGATTCAAAGAGAGTGAGATGCCAGCTCCTTTCATTCAGTCAGTAGCTTCAAACATTTCTGGACGTTTTTCAATGGCAAAAATCAATGAATATTGTAAATGCACAAACAGTAATATCTCCACATTGCAAGGTGCAATTCTGAAATTTTTTGCTTTTTCCTGTTAATCCTAGCATGATAAAGAAGATTCAAAGAGAGTGAGATGCCAGCTCCTTTCATTCAGTCAGTAGCTTCAAACATTTCTGGTATATGAAAAACATGTTTTTCAATGGCAAAAATCAATGAATATTGTAAATGCACAAACAGTAATATCTCCACATTGCAAGGTGCAATTCTGAAATTTTTTGCTTTTTCCTGCTAATCCTAGCATGATAAAGAAGATTCAAAGAGAGTGAGATGCCAGCTCCTTTCATTCAGTCAGTAGCTTCAACATTCTGGTATATGAAAAACATGTTTTTCAATGGCAAAAATCAATGAATATTGTAAATGCACAAACAGTAATATCTCCACATTGCAAGGTGCAATTCTGAAATTTTTTGCTTTTTCCTGTTAATCCTAGCATGATAAAGAAGATTCAAAGAGAGTGAGATGCCAGCTCCTTTCATTCAGTCAGTAGCTTCAAACATTTCTGGTATATGAAAAACATGTTTTTCAATGGCAAAAATCAATGAATATTGTAAATGCACAAACAGTAATATCTCCGCATTGCAAGGTGCAATTCTGAAATTTTTTGCTTTTTCCTGCTAATCCTAGCATGATAAAGAAGATTCAAAGAGAGTGAGATGCCAGCTCCTTTCATTCAGTCAGTAACTTCAAACATTTCTGGACGTTTTTCAATGGCAAAAATCAATGAATATTGTAAATGCACAAACAGTAATATCTCCACATTGCAAGGTGCAATTCTGAAATTTTTTGCTTTTTCCTGTTAATCCTAGCATGATAAAGAAGATTCAAAGAGAGTGAGATGCCAGCTCCTTTCATTCAGTCAGTAGCTTCAAACATTTCTGGTATATGAAAAACATGTTTTTCAATGGCAAAAATCAATGAATATTGTAAATGCACAAACAGTAATATCTCCACATTGCAAGGTGCAATTCTGAAATTTTTTGCTTTTTCCTGCTAATCCTAGCATGATAAAGAAGATTCAAAGAGAGTGAGATGCCAGCTCCTTTCATTCAGTCAGTAGCTTCAAACATTTCTGGTATATGAAAAACATGTTTTTCAATGGCAAAAATCAATGAATATTGTAAATGCACAAACAGTAATATCTCCACATTGCAAGGTGCAATTCTGAAATTTTTTGCTTTTTCCTGCTAATACTAGCATGATAAAGAAGATTCAAAGAGAGTGAGATGCCAGCTCCTTTCATTCAGTCAGTAGCTTCAAACATTTCTGGACGTTTTTCAATGGCAAAAATCAATGAATATTGTAAATGCACAAACAGTAATATCTCCACATTGCAAGGTGCAATTCTGAAATTTTTTGCTTTTTCCTGTTAATCCTAGCATGATAAAGAAGATTCAAAGAGAGTGAGATGCCAGCTCCTTTCATTCAGTCAGTAGCTTCAAACATTTCTGGTATATGAAAAACATGTTTTTCAATGGCAAAAATCAATGAATATTGTAAATGCACAAACAGTAATATCTCCACATTGCAAGGTGCAATTCTGAAATTTTTTGCTTTTTCCTGCTAATCCTAGCATGATAAAGAAGATTCAAAGAGAGTGAGATGCCAGCTCCTTTCATTCAGTCAGTAGCTTCAAACATTTCTGGTATATGAAAAACATGTTTTTCAATGGCAAAAATCAATGAATATTGTAAATGCACAAACAGTAATATCTCCACATTGCAAGGTGCAATTCTGAAATTTTTTGCTTTTTCCTGTTAATCCTAGCATGATAAAGAAGATTCAAAGAGAGTGAGATGCCAGCTCCTTTCATTCAGTCAGTAGCTTCAAACATTTCTGGTATATGAAAAACATGTTTTTCAATGGCAAAAATCAATGAATATTGTAAATGCACAAACAGTAATATCTCCACATTGCAAGGTGCAATTCTGAAATTTTTTGCTTTTTCCTGCTAATCCTAGCATGATAAAGAAGATTCAAAGAGAGTGAGATGCCAGCTCCTTTCATTCAGTCAGTAGCTTCAAACATTTCTGGACGTTTTTCAATGGCAAAAATCAATGAATATTGTAAATGCACAAACAGTAATATCTCCACATTGCAAGGTGCAATTCTGAAATTTTTTGCTTTTTCCTGTTAATCCTAGCATGATAAAGAAGATTCAAAGAGAGTGAGATGCCAGCTCCTTTCATTCAGTCAGTAGCTTCAAACATTTCTGGTATATGAAAAACATGTTTTTCAATGGCAAAAATCAATGAATATTGTAAATGCACAAACAGTAATATCTCCACATTGCAAGGTGCAATTCTGAAATTTTTTGCTTTTTCCTGCTAATCCTAGCATGATAAAGAAGATTCAAAGAGAGTGAGATGCCAGCTCCTTTCATTCAGTCAGTAGCTTCAAACATTTCTGGTATATGAAAAACATGTTTTTCAATGGCAAAAATCAATGAATATTGTAAATGCACAAACAGTAATATCTCCACATTGCAAGGTGCAATTCTGAAATTTTTTGCTTTTTCCTGCTAATCCTAGCATGATAAAGAAGATTCAAAGAGAGTGAGATGCCAGCTCCTTTCATTCAGTAAGTAGCTTCAAACATTTCTGGTATATGAAAAACATGTTTTTCAATGGCAAAAATCAATGAATATTGTAAGTGCACAAACAGTAATATCTCCACATTGCAAGGTGCAATTCTGAAATTTTTTGCTTTTTCCTGCTAATCCTAGCATGATAAAGAAGATTCAAAGAGAGTGAGATGCCAGCTCCTTTCATTCAGTCAGTAGCTTCAAACATTTCTGGTATATGAAAAACATGTTTTTCAATGGCAAAAATCAATGAATATTGTAAATGCACAAACAGTAATATCTCCACATTGCAAGATGCAATTCTGAAATTTTTAGCTTTTTCTTGTTAATCCTAGCATGATAAAGAAGATTCAAAGAGAGTGAGATGCCAGCTCCTTTCATTCAGTCAGTAGCTTCAAACATTTCTGGACGTTTTTCAATGGCAAAAATCAATGAATATTGTAAATGCACAAACAGTAATATCTCCACATTGCAAGGTGCAATTCTGAAATTTTTTGCTTTTTCCTGTTAATCCTAGCATGATAAAGAAGATTCAAAGAGAGTGAGATGCCAGCTCCTTTCATTCAGTCAGTAGCTTCAAACATTTCTGGTATATGAAAAACATGTTTTTCAATGGCAAAAATCAATGAATATTGTAAATGCACAAACAGTAATATCTCCACATTGCAAGGTGCAATTCTGAAATTTTTTGCTTTTTCCTGCTAATCCTAGCATGATAAAGAAGATTCAAAGAGAGTGAGATGCCAGCTCCTTTCATTCAGTCAGTAGCTTCAAACATTCTGGTATATGAAAAACATGTTTTTCAATGGCAAAAATCAATGAATATTGTAAATGCACAAACAGTAATATCTCCACATTGCAAGGTGCAATTCTGAAATTTTTTGCTTTTTCCTGTTAATCCTAGCATGATAAAGAAGATTCAAAGAGAGTGAGATGCCAGCTCCTTTCATTCAGTCAGTAGCTTCAAACATTTCTGGTATATGAAAAACATGTTTTTCAATGGCAAAAATCAATGAATATTGTAAATGCACAAACAGTAATATCTCCGCATTGCAAGGTGCAATTCTGAAATTTTTTGCTTTTTCCTGCTAATCCTAGCATGATAAAGAAGATTCAAAGAGAGTGAGATGCCAGCTCCTTTCATTCAGTCAGTAGCTTCAAACATTTCTGGACGTTTTTCAATGGCAAAAATCAATGAATATTGTAAATGCACAAACAGTAATATCTCCACATTGCAAGGTGCAATTCTGAAATTTTTTGCTTTTTCCTGTTAATCCTAGCATGATAAAGAAGATTCAAAGAGAGTGAGATGCCAGCTCCTTTCATTCAGTCAGTAGCTTCAAACATTTCTGGTATATGAAAAACATGTTTTTCAATGGCAAAAATCAATGAATATTGTAAATGCACAAACAGTAATATCTCCACATTGCAAGGTGCAATTCTGAAATTTTTAGCTTTTTCTTGTTAATCCTAGCATGATAAAGAAGATTCAAAGAGAGTGAGATGCCAGCTCCTTTCATTCAGTCAGTAGCTTCAAACATTTCTGGACGTTTTTCAATGGCAAAAATCAATGAATATTGTAAATGCACAAACAGTAATATCTCCACATTGCAAGGTGCAATTCTGAAATTTTTTGCTTTTTCCTGTTAATCCTAGCATGATAAAGAAGATTCAAAGAGAGTGAGATGCCAGCTCCTTTCATTCAGTCAGTAGCTTCAAACATTTCTGGTATATGAAAAACATGTTTTTCAATGGCAAAAATCAATGAATATTGTAAATGCACAAACAGTAATATCTCCACATTGCAAGGTGCAATTCTGAAATTTTTTGCTTTTTCCTGCTAATCCTAGCATGATAAAGAAGATTCAAAGAGAGTGAGATGCCAGCTCCTTTCATTCAGTCAGTAGCTTCAAACATTTCTGGTATATGAAAAACATGTTTTTCAATGGCAAAAATCAATGAATATTGTAAATGCACAAACAGTAATATCTCCACATTGCAAGGTGCAATTCTGAAATTTTTTGCTTTTTCCTGTTAATCCTAGCATGATAAAGAAGATTCAAAGAGAGTGAGATGCCAGCTCCTTTCATTCAGTCAGTAGCTTCAAACATTTCTGGTATATGAAAAACATGTTTTTCAATGGCAAAAATCAATGAATATTGTAAATGCACAAACAGTAATATCTCCACATTGCAAGGTGCAATTCTGAAATTTTTAGCTTTTTCTTGTTAATCCTAGCATGATAAAGAAGATTCAAAGAGAGTGAGATGCCAGCTCCTTTCATTCAGTCAGTAGCTTCAAACATTTCTGGACGTTTTTCAATGGCAAAAATCAATGAATATTGTAAATGCACAAACAGTAATATCTCCACATTGCAAGGTGCAATTCTGAAATTTTTTGCTTTTTCCTGTTAATCCTAGCATGATAAAGAAGATTCAAAGAGAGTGAGATGCCAGCTCCTTTCATTCAGTCAGTAGCTTCAAACATTTCTGGTATATGAAAAACATGTTTTTCAATGGCAAAAATCAATGAATATTGTAAATGCACAAACAGTAATATCTCCACATTGCAAGGTGCAATTCTGAAATTTTTTGCTTTTTCCTGCTAATCCTAGCATGATAAAGAAGATTCAAAGAGAGTGAGATGCCAGCTCCTTTCATTCAGTCAGTAGCTTCAAACATTCTGGTATATGAAAAACATGTTTTTCAATGGCAAAAATCAATGAATATTGTAAATGCACAAACAGTAATATCTCCACATTGCAAGGTGCAATTCTGAAATTTTTTGCTTTTTCCTGTTAATCCTAGCATGATAAAGAAGATTCAAAGAGAGTGAGATGCCAGCTCCTTTCATTCAGTCAGTAGCTTCAAACATTTCTGGTATATGAAAAACATGTTTTTCAATGGCAAAAATCAATGAATATTGTAAATGCACAAACAGTAATATCTCCACATTGCAAGGTGCAATTCTGAAATTTTTTGCTTTTTCCTGCTAATCCTAGCATGATAAAGAAGATTCAAAGAGAGTGAGATGCCAGCTCCTTTCATTCAGTCAGTAGCTTCAAACATTTCTGGACGTTTTTCAATGGCAAAAATCAATGAATATTGTAAATGCACAAACAGTAATATCTCCACATTGCAAGGTGCAATTCTGAAATTTTTTGCTTTTTCCTGTTAATCCTAGCATGATAAAGAAGATTCAAAGAGAGTGAGATGCCAGCTCCTTTCATTCAGTCAGTAGCTTCAAACATTTCTGGTATATGAAAAACATGTTTTTCAATGGCAAAAATCAATGAATATTGTAAATGCACAAACAGTAATATCTCCACATTGCAAGGTGCAATTCTGAAATTTTTAGCTTTTTCTTGTTAATCCTAGCATGATAAAGAAGATTCAAAGAGAGTGAGATGCCAGCTCCTTTCATTCAGTCAGTAGCTTCAAACATTTCTGGACGTTTTTCAATGGCAAAAATCAATGAATATTGTAAATGCACAAACAGTAATATCTCCACATTGCAAGGTGCAATTCTGAAATTTTTTGCTTTTTCCTGTTAATCCTAGCATGATAAAGAAGATTCAAAGAGAGTGAGATGCCAGCTCCTTTCATTCAGTCAGTAGCTTCAAACATTTCTGGTATATGAAAAACATGTTTTTCAATGGCAAAAATCAATGAATATTGTAAATGCACAAACAGTAATATCTCCACATTGCAAGGTGCAATTCTGAAATTTTTTGCTTTTTCCTGTTAATCCTAGCATGATAAAGAAGATTCAAAGAGAGTGAGATGCCAGCTCCTTTCATTCAGTCAGTAGCTTCAAACATTTCTGGTATATGAAAAACATGTTTTTCAATGGCAAAAATCAATGAATATTGTAAATGCACAAACAGTAATATCTCCACATTGCAAGGTGCAATTCTGAAATTTTTTGCTTTTTCCTGCTAATCCTAGCATGATAAAGAAGATTCAAAGAGAGTGAGATGCCAGCTCCTTTCATTCAGTCAGTAGCTTCAAACATTTCTGGACGTTTTTCAATGGCAAAAATCAATGAATATTGTAAATGCACAAACAGTAATATCTCCACATTGCAAGGTGCAATTCTGAAATTTTTTGCTTTTTCCTGTTAATCCTAGCATGATAAAGAAGATTCAAAGAGAGTGAGATGCCAGCTCCTTTCATTCAGTCAGTAGCTTCAAACATTTCTGGTATATGAAAAACATGTTTTTCAATGGCAAAAATCAATGAATATTGTAAATGCACAAACAGTAATATCTCCACATTGCAAGGTGCAATTCTGAAATTTTTTGCTTTTTCCTGCTAATCCTAGCATGATAAAGAAGATTCAAAGAGAGTGAGATGCCAGCTCCTTTCATTCAGTCAGTAGCTTCAAACATTTCTGGACGTTTTTCAATGGCAAAAATCAATGAATATTGTAAATGCACAAACAGTAATATCTCCACATTGCAAGGTGCAATTCTGAAATTTTTTGCTTTTTCCTGTTAATCCTAGCATGATAAAGAAGATTTAAAGAGAGTGAGATGCCAGCTCCTTTCATTCAGTCAGTAGCTTCAAACATTTCTGGTATATGAAAAACATGTTTTTCAATGGCAAAAATCAATGAATATTGTAAATGCACAAACAGTAATATCTCCACATTGCAAGGTGCAATTCTGAAATTTTTTGCTTTTTCCTGCTAATCCTAGCATGATAAAGAAGATTCAAAGAGAGTGAGATGCCAGCTCCTTTCATTCAGTCAGTAGCTTCAAACATTTCTGGTATATGAATAACATGATGTTTTTCAATGGCAAAAATCAATGAATATTGTAAATGCACAAACAGTAATATCTCCACATTGCAAGGTGCAATTCTGAAATTTTTTGCTTTTTCCTGTTAATCCTAGCATGATAAAGAAGATTCAAAGAGAGTGAGATGCCAGCTCCTTTCATTCAGTCAGTAGCTTCAAACATTTCTGGTATATGAAAAACATGTTTTTCAATGGCAAAAATCAATGAATATTGTAAATGCACAAACAGTAATATCTCCACATTGCAAGGTGCAATTCTGAAATTTTTTGCTTTTTCCTGCTAATCCTAGCATGATAAAGAAGATTCAAAGAGAGTGAGATGCCAGCTCCTTTCATTCAGTCAGTAGCTTCAAACATTTCTGGACGTTTTTCAATGGCAAAAATCAATGAATATTGTAAATGCACAAACAGTAATATCTCCACATTGCAAGGTGCAATTCTGAAATTTTTTGCTTTTTCCTGTTAATCCTAGCATGATAAAGAAGATTTAAAGAGAGTGAGATGCCAGCTCCTTTCATTCAGTCAGTAGCTTCAAACATTTCTGGACGTTTTTCAATGGCAAAAATCAATGAATATTGTAAATGCACAAACAGTAATATCTCCACATTGCAAGGTGCAATTCTGAAATTTTTTGCTTTTTCCTGTTAATCCTAGCATGATAAAGAAGATTCAAAGAGAGTGAGATGCCAGCTCCTTTCATTCAGTCAGTAGCTTCAAACATTTCTGGTATATGAAAAACAAGTTTTTCAATGGCAAAAATCAATGAATATTGTAAATGCACAAACAGTAATATCTCCACATTGCAAGGTGCAATTCTGAAATTTTTTGCTTTTTCCTGCTAATCCTAGCATGATAAAGAAGATTCAAAGAGAGTGAGATGCCAGCTCCTTTCATTCAGTCAGTAGCTTCAAACATTTCTGGTATATGAAAAACATGTTTTTCAATGGCAAAAATCAATGAATATTGTAAATGCACAAACAGTAATATCTCCACATTGCAAGGTGCAATTCTGAAATTTTTTGCTTTTTCCTGCTAATCCTAGCATGATAAAGAAGATTCAAAGAGAGTGAGATGCCAGCTCCTTTCATTCAGTAAGTAGCTTCAAACATTTCTGGTATATGAAAAACATGTTTTTCAATGGCAAAAATCAATGAATATTGTAAGTGCACAAACAGTAATATCTCCACATTGCAAGGTGCAATTCTGAAATTTTTTGCTTTTTCCTGCTAATCCTAGCATGATAAAGAAGATTCAAAGAGAGTGAGATGCCAGCTCCTTTCATTCAGTCAGTAGCTTCAAACATTTCTGGACGTTTTTCAATGGCAAAAATCAATGAATATTGTAAATGCACAAACAGTAATATCTCCACATTGCAAGGTGCAATTCTGAAATTTTTTGCTTTTTCCTGTTAATCCTAGCATGATAAAGAAGATTCAAAGAGAGTGAGATGCCAGCTCCTTTCATTCAGTCAGTAGCTTCAAACATTTCTGGTATATGAAAAACATGTTTTTCAATGGCAAAAATCAATGAATATTGTAAATGCACAAACAGTAATATCTCCACATTGCAAGGTGCAATTCTGAAATTTTTAGCTTTTTCTTGTTAATCCTAGCATGATAAAGAAGATTCAAAGAGAGTGAGATGCCAGCTCCTTTCATTCAGTCAGTAGCTTCAAACATTTCTGGACGTTTTTCAATGGCAAAAATCAATGAATATTGTAAATGCACAAACAGTAATATCTCCACATTGCAAGGTGCAATTCTGAAATTTTTTGCTTTTTCCTGTTAATCCTAGCATGATAAAGAAGATTCAAAGAGAGTGAGATGCCAGCTCCTTTCATTCAGTCAGTAGCTTCAAACATTTCTGGTATATGAAAAACATGTTTTTCAATGGCAAAAATCAATGAATATTGTAAATGCACAAACAGTAATATCTCCACATTGCAAGGTGCAATTCTGAAATTTTTTGCTTTTTCCTGCTAATCCTAGCATGATAAAGAAGATTCAAAGAGAGTGAGATGCCAGCTCCTTTCATTCAGTCAGTAGCTTCAAACATTTCTGGACGTTTTTCAATGGCAAAAATCAATGAATATTGTAAATGCACAAACAGTAATATCTCCACATTGCAAGGTGCAATTCTGAAATTTTTTGCTTTTTCCTGTTAATCCTAGCATGATAAAGAAGATTCAAAGAGAGTGAGATGCCAGCTCCTTTCATTCAGTCAGTAGCTTCAAACATTTCTGGTATATGAAAAACATGTTTTTCAATGGCAAAAATCAATGAATATTGTAAATGCACAAACAGTAATATCTCCACATTGCAAGGTGCAATTCTGAAATTTTTTGCTTTTTCCTGTTAATCCTAGCATGATAAAGAAGATTTAAAGAGAGTGAGATGCCAGCTCCTTTCATTCAGTCAGTAGCTTCAAACATTTCTGGTATATGAAAAACATGTTTTTCAATGGCAAAAATCAATGAATATTGTAAATGCACAAACAGTAATATCTCCACATTGCAAGGTGCAATTCTGAAATTTTTTGCTTTTTCCTGCTAATCCTAGCATGATAAAGAAGATTCAAAGAGAGTGAGATGCCAGCTCCTTTCATTCAGTCAGTAGCTTCAAACATTTCTGGTATATGAATAACATGATGTTTTTCAATGGCAAAAATCAATGAATATTGTAAATGCACAAACAGTAATATCTCCACATTGCAAGGTGCAATTCTGAAATTTTTTGCTTTTTCCTGCTAATCCTAGCATGATAAAGAAGATTCAAAGAGAGTGAGATGCCAGCTCCTTTCATTCAGTCAGTAGCTTCAAACATTTCTGGACGTTTTTCAATGGCAAAAATCAATGAATATTGTAAATGCACAAACAGTAATATCTCCACATTGCAAGGTGCAATTCTGAAATTTTTTGCTTTTTCCTGTTAATCCTAGCATGATAAAGAAGATTCAAAGAGAGTGAGATGCCAGCTCCTTTCATTCAGTCAGTAGCTTCAAACATTTCTGGTATATGAAAAACATGTTTTTCAATGGCAAAAATCAATGAATATTGTAAATGCACAAACAGTAATATCTCCACATTGCAAGGTGCAATTCTGAAATTTTTTGCTTTTTCCTGCTAATCCTAGCATGATAAAGAAGATTCAAAGAGAGTGAGATGCCAGCTCCTTTCATTCAGTCAGTAGCTTCAAACATTTCTGGACGTTTTTCAATGGCAAAAATCAATGAATATTGTAAATGCACAAACAGTAATATCTCCACATTGCAAGGTGCAATTCTGAAATTTTTTGCTTTTTCCTGTTAATCCTAGCATGATAAAGAAGATTCAAAGAGAGTGAGATGCCAGCTCCTTTCATTCAGTCAGTAGCTTCAAACATTTCTGGTATATGAAAAACAAGTTTTTCAATGGCAAAAATCAATGAATATTGTAAATGCACAAACAGTAATATCTCCACATTGCAAGGTGCAATTCTGAAATTTTTTGCTTTTTCCTGCTAATCCTAGCATGATAAAGAAGATTCAAAGAGAGTGAGATGCCAGCTCCTTTCATTCAGTAAGTAGCTTCAAACATTTCTGGTATATGAAAAACATGTTTTTCAATGGCAAAAATCAATGAATATTGTAAGTGCACAAACAGTAATATCTCCACATTGCAAGGTGCAATTCTGAAATTTTTTGCTTTTTCCTGCTAATCCTAGCATGATAAAGAAGATTCAAAGAGAGTGAGATGCCAGCTCCTTTCATTCAGTCAGTAGCTTCAAACATTTCTGGTATATGAAAAACATGTTTTTCAATGGCAAAAATCAATGAATATTGTAAATGCACAAACAGTAATATCTCCACATTGCAAGGTGCAATTCTGAAATTTTTAGCTTTTTCTTGTTAATCCTAGCATGATAAAGAAGATTCAAAGAGAGTGAGATGCCAGCTCCTTTCATTCAGTCAGTAGCTTCAAACATTTCTGGACGTTTTTCAATGGCAAAAATCAATGAATATTGTAAATGCACAAACAGTAATATCTCCACATTGCAAGGTGCAATTCTGAAATTTTTTGCTTTTTCCTGTTAATCCTAGCATGATAAAGAAGATTCAAAGAGAGTGAGATGCCAGCTCCTTTCATTCAGTCAGTAGCTTCAAACATTTCTGGTATATGAAAAACATGTTTTTCAATGGCAAAAATCAATGAATATTGTAAATGCACAAACAGTAATATCTCCACATTGCAAGGTGCAATTCTGAAATTTTTTGCTTTTTCCTGCTAATCCTAGCATGATAAAGAAGATTCAAAGAGAGTGAGATGCCAGCTCCTTTCATTCAGTCAGTAGCTTCAAACATTTCTGGTATATGAAAAACATGTTTTTCAATGGCAAAAATCAATGAATATTGTAAATGCACAAACAGTAATATCTCCACATTGCAAGGTGCAATTCTGAAATTTTTTGCTTTTTCCTGTTAATCCTAGCATGATAAAGAAGATTCAAAGAGAGTGAGATGCCAGCTCCTTTCATTCAGTCAGTAGCTTCAAACATTTCTGGTATATGAAAAACGTTTTTCAATGGCAAAAATCAATGAATATTGTAAATGCACAAACAGTAATATCTCCACATTGCAAGGTGCAATTCTGAAATTTTTTGCTTTTTCCTGCTAATCCTAGCATGATAAAGAAGATTCAAAGAGAGTGAGATGCCAGCTCCTTTCATTCAGTCAGTAGCTTCAAACATTTCTGGACGTTTTTCAATGGCAAAAATCAATGAATATTGTAAATGCACAAACAGTAATATCTCCACATTGCAAGGTGCAATTCTGAAATTTTTTGCTTTTTCCTGTTAATCCTAGCATGATAAAGAAGATTCAAAGAGAGTGAGATGCCAGCTCCTTTCATTCAGTCAGTAGCTTCAAACATTTCTGGTATATGAAAAACATGTTTTTCAATGGCAAAAATCAATGAATATTGTAAATGCACAAACAGTAATATCTCCACATTGCAAGGTGCAATTCTGAAATTTTTTGCTTTTTCCTGCTAATCCTAGCATGATAAAGAAGATTCAAAGAGAGTGAGATGCCAGCTCCTTTCATTCAGTCAGTAGCTTCAAACATTTCTGGACGTTTTTCAATGGCAAAAATCAATGAATATTGTAAATGCACAAACAGTAATATCTCCACATTGCAAGGTGCAATTCTGAAATTTTTTGCTTTTTCCTGTTAATCCTAGCATGATAAAGAAGATTTAAAGAGAGTGAGATGCCAGCTCCTTTCATTCAGTCAGTAGCTTCAAACATTTCTGGTATATGAAAAACATGTTTTTCAATGGCAAAAATCAATGAATATTGTAAATGCACAAACAGTAATATCTCCACATTGCAAGGTGCAATTCTGAAATTTTTTGCTTTTTCCTGCTAATCCTAGCATGATAAAGAAGATTCAAAGAGAGTGAGATGCCAGCTCCTTTCATTCAGTCAGTAGCTTCAAACATTTCTGGTATATGAATAACATGATGTTTTTCAATGGCAAAAATCAATGAATATTGTAAATGCACAAACAGTAATATCTCCACATTGCAAGGTGCAATTCTGAAATTTTTTGCTTTTTCCTGCTAATCCTAGCATGATAAAGAAGATTCAAAGAGAGTGAGATGCCAGCTCCTTTCATTCAGTCAGTAGCTTCAAACATTTCTGGACGTTTTTCAATGGCAAAAATCAATGAATATTGTAAATGCACAAACAGTAATATCTCCACATTGCAAGGTGCAATTCTGAAATTTTTTGCTTTTTCCTGTTAATCCTAGCATGATAAAGAAGATTCAAAGAGAGTGAGATGCCAGCTCCTTTCATTCAGTCAGTAGCTTCAAACATTTCTGGTATATGAAAAACATGTTTTTCAATGGCAAAAATCAATGAATATTGTAAATGCACAAACAGTAATATCTCCACATTGCAAGGTGCAATTCTGAAATTTTTTGCTTTTTCCTGCTAATCCTAGCATGATAAAGAAGATTCAAAGAGAGTGAGATGCCAGCTCCTTTCATTCAGTCAGTAGCTTCAAACATTTCTGGACGTTTTTCAATGGCAAAAATCAATGAATATTGTAAATGCACAAACAGTAATATCTCCACATTGCAAGGTGCAATTCTGAAATTTTTTGCTTTTTCCTGTTAATCCTAGCATGATAAAGAAGATTTAAAGAGAGTGAGATGCCAGCTCCTTTCATTCAGTCAGTAGCTTCAAACATTTCTGGTATATGAAAAACATGTTTTTCAATGGCAAAAATCAATGAATATTGTAAATGCACAAACAGTAATATCTCCACATTGCAAGGTGCAATTCTGAAATTTTTTGCTTTTTCCTGCTAATCCTAGCATGATAAAGAAGATTCAAAGAGAGTGAGATGCCAGCTCCTTTCATTCAGTCAGTAGCTTCAAACATTTCTGGTATATGAATAATATGATGTTTTTCAATGGCAAAAATCAATGAATATTATAAATGCACAAACAGTAATATCTCCACATTGCAAGGTGCAATTCTGAAATTTTTTGCTTTTTCCTGCTAATCCTAGCATGATAAAGAAGATTCAAAGAGAGTGAGATGCCAGCTCCTTTCATTCAGTCAGTAGCTTCAAACATTTCTGGACGTTTTTCAATGGCAAAAATCAATGAATATTGTAAATGCACAAACAGTAATATCTCCACATTGCAAGGTGCAATTCTGAAATTTTTTCCTTTTTCCTGTTAATCCTAGCATGATAAAGAAGATTCAAAGAGAGTGAGATGCCAGCTCCTTTCATTCAGTCAGTAGCTTCAAACATTTCTGGTATATGAAAAACATGTTTTTCAATGGCAAAAATCAATGAATATTGTAAATGCACAAACAGTAATATCTCCACATTGCAAGGTGCAATTCTGAAATTTTTTGCTTTTTCCTGCTAATCCTAGCATGATAAAGAAGATTCAAAGAGAGTGAGATGCCAGCTCCTTTCATTCAGTCAGTAGCTTCAAACATTTCTGGACGTTTTTCAATGGCAAAAATCAATGAATATTGTAAATGCACAAACAGTAATATCTCCACATTGCAAGGTGCAATTCTGAAATTTTTTGCTTTTTCCTGTTAATCCTAGCATGATAAAGAAGATTTAAAGAGAGTGAGATGCCAGCTCCTTTCATTCAGTCAGTAGCTTCAAACATTTCTGGACGTTTTTCAATGGCAAAAATCAATGAATATTGTAAATGCACAAACAGTAATATCTCCACATTGCAAGGTGCAATTCTGAAATTTTTTGCTTTTTCCTGTTAATCCTAGCATGATAAAGAAGATTCAAAGAGAGTGAGATGCCAGCTCCTTTCATTCAGTCAGTAGCTTCAAACATTTCTGGTATATGAAAAACAAGTTTTTCAATGGCAAAAATCAATGAATATTGTAAATGCACAAACAGTAATATCTCCACATTGCAAGGTGCAATTCTGAAATTTTTTGCTTTTTCCTGCTAATCCTAGCATGATAAAGAAGATTCAAAGAGAGTGAGATGCCAGCTCCTTTCATTCAGTCAGTAGCTTCAAACATTTCTGGACGTTTTTCAATGGCAAAAATCAATGAATATTGTAAATGCACAAACAGTAATATCTCCACATTGCAAGGTGCAATTCTGAAATTTTTTGCTTTTTCCTGTTAATCCTAGCATGATAAAGAAGATTCAAAAAGAGTGAGATGCCAGCTCCTTTCATTCAGTCAGTAGCTTCAAACATTTCTGGTATATGAAAAACATGTTTTTCAATGGCAAAAATCAATGAATATTGTAAATGCACAAACAGTAATATCTCCACATTGCAAGGTGCAATTCTGAAATTTTTTGCTTTTTCCTGCTAATCCTAGCATGATAAAGAAGATTCAAAGAGAGTGAGATGCCAGCTCCTTTCATTCAGTCAGTAGCTTCAAACATTTCTGGTATATGAAAAACATGTTTTTCAATGGCAAAAATCAATGAATATTGTAAATGCACAAACAGTAATATCTCCACATTGCAAGGTGCAATTCTGAAATTTTTTGCTTTTTCCTGTTAATCCTAGCATGATAAAGAAGATTCAAAGAGAGTGAGATGCCAGCTCCTTTCATTCAGTCAGTAGCTTCAAACATTTCTGGTATATGAAAAACATGTTTTTCAATGGCAAAAATCAATGAATATTGTAAATGCACAAACAGTAATATCTCCACATTGCAAGGTGCAATTCTGAAATTTTTTGCTTTTTCCTGCTAATCCTAGCATGATAAAGAAGATTCAAAGAGAGTGAGATGCCAGCTCCTTTCATTCAGTCAGTAGCTTCAAACATTTCTGGACGTTTTTCAATGGCAAAAATCAATGAATATTGTAAATGCACAAACAGTAATATCTCCACATTGCAAGGTGCAATTCTGAAATTTTTTGCTTTTTCCTGTTAATCCTAGCATGATAAAGAAGATTCAAAGAGAGTGAGATGCCAGCTCCTTTCATTCAGTCAGTAGCTTCAAACATTTCTGGTATATGAAAAACATGTTTTTCAATGGCAAAAATCAATGAATATTGTAAATGCACAAACAGTAATATCTCCACATTGCAAGGTGCAATTCTGAAATTTTTTGCTTTTTCCTGCTAATCCTAGCATGATAAAGAAGATTCAAAGAGAGTGAGATGCCAGCTCCTTTCATTCAGTCAGTAGCTTCAAACATTTCTGGACGTTTTTCAATGGCAAAAATCAATGAATATTGTAAATGCACAAACAGTAATATCTCCACATTGCAAGGTGCAATTCTGAAATTTTTTGCTTTTTCCTGTTAATCCTAGCATGATAAAGAAGATTTAAAGAGAGTGAGATGCCAGCTCCTTTCATTCAGTCAGTAGCTTCAAACATTTCTGGACGTTTTTCAATGGCAAAAATCAATGAATATTGTAAATGCACAAACAGTAATATCTCCACATTGCAAGGTGCAATTCTGAAATTTTTTGCTTTTTCCTGTTAATCCTAGCATGATAAAGAAGATTCAAAGAGAGTGAGATGCCAGCTCCTTTCATTCAGTCAGTAGCTTCAAACATTTCTGGTATATGAAAAACAAGTTTTTCAATGGCAAAAATCAATGAATATTGTAAATGCACAAACAGTAATATCTCCACATTGCAAGGTGCAATTCTGAAATTTTTTGCTTTTTCCTGCTAATCCTAGCATGATAAAGAAGATTCAAAGAGAGTGAGATGCCAGCTCCTTTCATTCAGTCAGTAGCTTCAAACATTTCTGGACGTTTTTCAATGGCAAAAATCAATGAATATTGTAAATGCACAAACAGTAATATCTCCACATTGCAAGGTGCAATTCTGAAATTTTTTGCTTTTTCCTGTTAATCCTAGCATGATAAAGAAGATTCAAAGAGAGTGAGATGCCAGCTCCTTTCATTCAGTCAGTAGCTTCAAACATTTCTGGTATATGAAAAACATGTTTTTCAATGGCAAAAATCAATGAATATTGTAAATGCACAAACAGTAATATCTCCACATTGCAAGGTGCAATTCTGAAATTTTTTGCTTTTTCCTGCTAATCCTAGCATGATAAAGAAGATTCAAAGAGAGTGAGATGCCAGCTCCTTTCATTCAGTCAGTAGCTTCAAACATTTCTGGTATATGAAAAACATGTTTTTCAATGGCAAAAATCAATGAATATTGTAAATGCACAAACAGTAATATCTCCACATTGCAAGGTGCAATTCTGAAATTTTTTGCTTTTTCCTGTTAATCCTAGCATGATAAAGAAGATTCAAAGAGAGTGAGATGCCAGCTCCTTTCATTCAGTCAGTAGCTTCAAACATTTCTGGTATATGAAAAACATGTTTTTCAATGGCAAAAATCAATGAATATTGTAAATGCACAAACAGTAATATCTCCACATTGCAAGGTGCAATTCTGAAATTTTTTGCTTTTTCCTGCTAATCCTAGCATGATAAAGAAGATTCAAAGAGAGTGAGATGCCAGCTCCTTTCATTCAGTCAGTAGCTTCAAACATTTCTGGACGTTTTTCAATGGCAAAAATCAATGAATATTGTAAATGCACAAACAGTAATATCTCCACATTGCAAGGTGCAATTCTGAAATTTTTTGCTTTTTCCTGTTAATCCTAGCATGATAAAGAAGATTCAAAGAGAGTGAGATGCCAGCTCCTTTCATTCAGTCAGTAGCTTCAAACATTTCTGGTATATGAAAAACATGTTTTTCAATGGCAAAAATCAATGAATATTGTAAATGCACAAACAGTAATATCTCCACATTGCAAGGTGCAATTCTGAAATTTTTTGCTTTTTCCTGCTAATCCTAGCATGATAAAGAAGATTCAAAGAGAGTGAGATGCCAGCTCCTTTCATTCAGTCAGTAGCTTCAAACATTTCTGGACGTTTTTCAATGGCAAAAATCAATGAATATTGTAAATGCACAAACAGTAATATCTCCACATTGCAAGGTGCAATTCTGAAATTTTTTGCTTTTTCCTGTTAATCCTAGCATGATAAAGAAGATTTAAAGAGAGTGAGATGCCAGCTCCTTTCATTCAGTCAGTAGCTTCAAACATTTCTGGTATATGAAAAACATGTTTTTCAATGGCAAAAATCAATGAATATTGTAAATGCACAAACAGTAATATCTCCACATTGCAAGGTGCAATTCTGAAATTTTTTGCTTTTTCCTGCTAATCCTAGCATGATAAAGAAGATTCAAAGAGAGTGAGATGCCAGCTCCTTTCATTCAGTCAGTAGCTTCAAACATTTCTGGTATATGAATAACATGATGTTTTTCAATGGCAAAAATCAATGAATATTGTAAATGCACAAACAGTAATATCTCCACATTGCAAGGTGCAATTCTGAAATTTTTTGCTTTTTCCTGCTAATCCTAGCATGATAAAGAAGATTCAAAGAGAGTGAGATGCCAGCTCCTTTCATTCAGTCAGTAGCTTCAAACATTTCTGGACGTTTTTCAATGGCAAAAATCAATGAATATTGTAAATGCACAAACAGTAATATCTCCACATTGCAAGGTGCAATTCTGAAATTTTTTGCTTTTTCCTGTTAATCCTAGCATGATAAAGAAGATTCAAAGAGAGTGAGATGCCAGCTCCTTTCATTCAGTCAGTAGCTTCAAACATTTCTGGTATATGAAAAACATGTTTTTCAATGGCAAAAATCAATGAATATTGTAAATGCACAAACAGTAATATCTCCACATTGCAAGGTGCAATTCTGAAATTTTTTGCTTTTTCCTGCTAATCCTAGCATGATAAAGAAGATTCAAAGAGAGTGAGATGCCAGCTCCTTTCATTCAGTCAGTAGCTTCAAACATTTCTGGACGTTTTTCAATGGCAAAAATCAATGAATATTGTAAATGCACAAACAGTAATATCTCCACATTGCAAGGTGCAATTCTGAAATTTTTTGCTTTTTCCTGTTAATCCTAGCATGATAAAGAAGATTTAAAGAGAGTGAGATGCCAGCTCCTTTCATTCAGTCAGTAGCTTCAAACATTTCTGGTATATGAAAAACATGTTTTTCAATGGCAAAAATCAATGAATATTGTAAATGCACAAACAGTAATATCTCCACATTGCAAGGTGCAATTCTGAAATTTTTTGCTTTTTCCTGCTAATCCTAGCATGATAAAGAAGATTCAAAGAGAGTGAGATGCCAGCTCCTTTCATTCAGTCAGTAGCTTCAAACATTTCTGGTATATGAATAACATGATGTTTTTCAATGGCAAAAATCAATGAATATTGTAAATGCACAAACAGTAATATCTCCACATTGCAAGGTGCAATTCTGAAATTTTTTGCTTTTTCCTGCTAATCCTAGCATGATAAAGAAGATTCAAAGAGAGTGAGATGCCAGCTCCTTTCATTCAGTCAGTAGCTTCAAACATTTCTGGACGTTTTTCAATGGCAAAAATCAATGAATATTGTAAATGCACAAACAGTAATATCTCCACATTGCAAGGTGCAATTCTGAAATTTTTTGCTTTTTCCTGTTAATCCTAGCATGATAAAGAAGATTCAAAGAGAGTGAGATGCCAGCTCCTTTCATTCAGTCAGTAGCTTCAAACATTTCTGGTATATGAAAAACATGTTTTTCAATGGCAAAAATCAATGAATATTGTAAATGCACAAACAGTAATATCTCCACATTGCAAGGTGCAATTCTGAAATTTTTTGCTTTTTCCTGCTAATCCTAGCATGATAAAGAAGATTCAAAGAGAGTGAGATGCCAGCTCCTTTCATTCAGTCAGTAGCTTCAAACATTTCTGGACGTTTTTCAATGGCAAAAATCAATGAATATTGTAAATGCACAAACAGTAATATCTCCACATTGCAAGGTGCAATTCTGAAATTTTTTGCTTTTTCCTGTTAATCCTAGCATGATAAAGAAGATTTAAAGAGAGTGAGATGCCAGCTCCTTTCATTCAGTCAGTAGCTTCAAACATTTCTGGACGTTTTTCAATGGCAAAAATCAATGAATATTGCAAATGCACAAACAGTAATATCTCCACATTGCAAGGTGCAATTCTGAAATTTTTTGCTTTTTCCTGTTAATCCTAGCATGATAAAGAAGATTCAAAGAGAGTGAGATGCCAGCTCCTTTCATTCAGTCAGTAGCTTCAAACATTTCTGGTATATGAAAAACAAGTTTTTCAATGGCAAAAATCAATGAATATTGTAAATGCACAAACAGTAATATCTCCACATTGCAAGGTGCAATTCTGAAATTTTTTGCTCTTTCCTGCTAATCCTAGCATGATAAAGAAGATTCAAAGAGAGTGAGATGCCAGCTCCTTTCATTCAGTCAGTAGCTTCAAACATTTCTGGTATATGAAAAACATGTTTTTCAATGGCAAAAATCAATGAATATTGTAAATGCACAAACAGTAATATCTCCACATTGCAAGGTGCAATTCTGAAATTTTTTGCTTTTTCCTGCTAATCCTAGCATGATAAAGAAGATTCAAAGAGAGTGAGATGCCAGCTCCTTTCATTCAGTAAGTAGCTTCAAACATTTCTGGTATATGAAAAACATGTTTTTCAATGGCAAAAATCAATGAATATTGTAAGTGCACAAACAGTAATATCTCCACATTGCAAGGTGCAATTCTGAAATTTTTTGCTTTTTCCTGCTAATCCTAGCATGATAAAGAAGAGTCAAAGAGAGTGAGATGCCAGCTCCTTTCATTCAGTCAGTAGCTTCAAACATTTCTGGTATATGAAAAACATGTTTTTCAATGGCAAAAATCAATGAATATTGTAAATGCACAAACAGTAATATCTCCACATTGCAAGGTGCAATTCTGAAATTTTTAGCTTTTTCCTTGTTAATCCTAGCATGATAAAGAAGATTCAAAGAGAGTGAGATGCCAGCTCCTTTCATTCAGTCAGTAGCTTCAAACATTTCTGGACGTTTTTCAATGGCAAAAATCAATGAATATTGTAAATGCACAAACAGTAATATCTCCACATTGCAAGGTGCAATTCTGAAATTTTTTGCTTTTTCCTGTTAATCCTAGCATGATAAAGAAGATTCAAAGAGAGTGAGATGCCAGCTCCTTTCATTCAGTCAGTAGCTTCAAACATTTCTGGTATATGAAAAACATGTTTTTCAATGGCAAAAATCAATGAATATTGTAAATGCACAAACAGTAATATCTCCACATTGCAAGGTGCAATTCTGAAATTTTTTGCTTTTTCCTGCTAATCCTAGCATGATAAAGAAGATTCAAAGAGAGTGAGATGCCAGCTCCTTTCATTCAGTCAGTAGCTTCAAACATTTCTGGACGTTTTTCAATGGCAAAAATCAATGAATATTGTAAATGCACAAACAGTAATATCTCCACATTGCAAGGTGCAATTCTGAAATTTTTTGCTTTTTCCTGTTAATCCTAGCATGATAAAGAAGATTCAAAGAGAGTGAGATGCCAGCTCCTTTCATTCAGTCAGTAGCTTCAAACATTTCTGGTATATGAAAAACATGTTTTTCAATGGCAAAAATCAATGAATATTGTAAATGCACAAACAGTAATATCTCCACATTGCAAGGTGCAATTCTGAAATTTTTTGCTTTTTCCTGCTAATCCTAGCATGATAAAGAAGATTCAAAGAGAGTGAGTTGCCAGCTCCTTTCATTCAGTCAGTAGCTTCAAACATTTCTGGACGTTTTTCAATGGCAAAAATCAATGAATATTGTAAATGCACAAACAGTAATATCTCCACATTGCAAGGTGCAATTCTGAAATTTTTTGCTTTTTCCTGTTAATCCTAGCATGATAAAGAAGATTTAAAGAGAGTGAGATGCCAGCTCCTTTCATTCAGTCAGTAGCTTCAAACATTTCTGGTATATGAAAAACATGTTTTTCAATGGCAAAAATCAATGAATATTGTAAATGCACAAACAGTAATATCTCCACATTGCAAGGTGCAATTCTGAAATTTTTTGCTTTTTCCTGCTAATCCTAGCATGATAAAGAAGATTCAAAGAGAGTGAGATGCCAGCTCCTTTCATTCAGTCAGAGCTTCAAACATTTCTGGTATATGAATAACATGATGTTTTTCAATGGCAAAAATCAATGAATATTGTAAATGCACAAACAGTAATATCTCCACATTGCAAGGTGCAATTCTGAAATTTTTTGCTTTTTCCTGCTAATCCTAGCATGATAAAGAAGATTCAAAGAGAGTGAGATGCCAGCTCCTTTCATTCAGTCAGTAGCTTCAAACATTTCTGGGTATATAAAAACATGTTTTTCAATGGCAAAAATCAATGAATATTGTAAATGCACAAACAGTAATATCTCCACATTGCAAGGTGCAATTCTGAAATTTTTTGCTTTTTCCTGTTAATCCTAGCATGATAAAGAAGATTCAAAGAGAGTGAGATGCCAGCTCCTTTCATTCAGTCAGTAGCTTCAAACATTTCTGGTATATGAAAAACATGTTTTTCAATGGCAAAAATCAATGAATATTGTAAATGCACAAACAGTAATATCTCCACATTGCAAGGTGCAATTCTGAAATTTTTTGCTTTTTCCTGCTAATCCTAGCATGATAAAGAAGATTCAAAGAGAGTGAGATGCCAGCTCCTTTCATTCAGTCAGTAGCTTCAAACATTTCTGGACGTTTTTCAATGGCAAAAATCAATGAATATTGTAAATGCACAAACAGTAATATCTCCACATTGCAAGGTGCAATTCTGAAATTTTTTGCTTTTTCCTGTTAATCCTAGCATGATAAAGAAGATTCAAAGAGAGTGAGATGCCAGCTCCTTTCATTCAGTCAGTAGCTTCAAACATTTCTGGTATATGAAAAACAAGTTTTTCAATGGCAAAAATCAATGAATATTGTAAATGCACAAACAGTAATATCTCCACATTGCAAGGTGCAATTCTGAAATTTTTTGCTTTTTCCTGCTAATCCTAGCATGATAAAGAAGATTCAAAGAGAGTGAGATGCCAGCTCCTTTCATTCAGTCAGTAGCTTCAAACATTTCTGGTATATGAAAAACATGTTTTTCAATGGCAAAAATCAATGAATATTGTAAATGCACAAACAGTAATATCTCCACATTGCAAGGTGCAATTCTGAAATTTTTTGCTTTTTCCTGCTAATCCTAGCATGATAAAGAAGATTCAAAGAGAGTGAGATGCCAGCTCCTTTCATTCAGTAAGTAGCTTCAAACATTTCTGGTATATGAAAAACATGTTTTTCAATGGCAAAAATCAATGAATATTGTAAGTGCACAAACAGTAATATCTCCACATTGCAAGGTGCAATTCTGAAATTTTTTGCTTTTTCCTGCTAATCCTAGCATGATAAAGAAGATTCAAAGAGAGTGAGATGCCAGCTCCTTTCATTCAGTCAGTAGCTTCAAACATTTCTGGTATATGAAAAACATGTTTTTCAATGGCAAAAATCAATGAATATTGTAAATGCACAAACAGTAATATCTCCACATTGCAAGGTGCAATTCTGAAATTTTTAGCTTTTTCTTGTTAATCCTAGCATGATAAAGAAGATTCAAAGAGAGTGAGATGCCAGCTCCTTTCATTCAGTCAGTAGCTTCAAACATTTCTGGACGTTTTTCAATGGCAAAAATCAATGAATATTGTAAATGCACAAACAGTAATATCTCCACATTGCAAGGTGCAATTCTGAAATTTTTTGCTTTTTCCTGTTAATCCTAGCATGATAAAGAAGATTCAAAGAGAGTGAGATGCCAGCTCCTTTCATTCAGTCAGTAGCTTCAAACATTTCTGGTATATGAAAAACATGTTTTTCAATGGCAAAAATCAATGAATATTGTAAATGCACAAACAGTAATATCTCCACATTGCAAGGTGCAATTCTGAAATTTTTTGCTTTTTCCTGCTAATCCTAGCATGATAAAGAAGATTCAAAGAGAGTGAGATGCCAGCTCCTTTCATTCAGTCAGTAGCTTCAAACATTTCTGGTATATGAAAAACATGTTTTTCAATGGCAAAAATCAATGAATATTGTAAATGCACAAACAGTAATATCTCCACATTGCAAGGTGCAATTCTGAAATTTTTTGCTTTTTCCTGTTAATCCTAGCATGATAAAGAAGATTCAAAGAGAGTGAGATGCCAGCTCCTTTCATTCAGTCAGTAGCTTCAAACATTTCTGGTATATGAAAAACATGTTTTTCAATGGCAAAAATCAATGAATATTGTAAATGCACAAACAGTAATATCTCCACATTGCAAGGTGCAATTCTGAAATTTTTTGCTTTTTCCTGCTAATCCTAGCATGATAAAGAAGATTCAAAGAGAGTGAGATGCCAGCTCCTTTCATTCAGTCAGTAGCTTCAAACATTTCTGGACGTTTTTCAATGGCAAAAATCAATGAATATTGTAAATGCACAAACAGTAATATCTCCACATTGCAAGGTGCAATTCTGAAATTTTTTGCTTTTTCCTGTTAATCCTAGCATGATAAAGAAGATTCAAAGAGAGTGAGATGCCAGCTCCTTTCATTCAGTCAGTAGCTTCAAACATTTCTGGTATATGAAAAACATGTTTTTCAATGGCAAAAATCAATGAATATTGTAAATGCACAAACAGTAATATCTCCACATTGCAAGGTGCAATTCTGAAATTTTTTGCTTTTTCCTGCTAATCCTAGCATGATAAAGAAGATTCAAAGAGAGTGAGATGCCAGCTCCTTTCATTCAGTCAGTAGCTTCAAACATTTCTGGACGTTTTTCAATGGCAAAAATCAATGAATATTGTAAATGCACAAACAGTAATATCTCCACATTGCAAGGTGCAATTCTGAAATTTTTTGCTTTTTCCTGTTAATCCTAGCATGATAAAGAAGATTTAAAGAGAGTGAGATGCCAGCTCCTTTCATTCAGTCAGTAGCTTCAAACATTTCTGGTATATGAAAAACATGTTTTTCAATGGCAAAAATCAATGAATATTGTAAATGCACAAACAGTAATATCTCCACATTGCAAGGTGCAATTCTGAAATTTTTGCTTTTTCCTGCTAATCCTAGCATGATAAAGAAGATTCAAAGAGAGTGAGATGCCAGCTCCTTTCATTCAGTCAGTAGCTTCAAACATTTCTGGTATATGAATAACATGATGTTTTTCAATGGCAAAAATCAATGAATATTGTAAATGCACAAACAGTAATATCTCCACATTGCAAGGTGCAATTCTGAAATTTTTTGCTTTTTCCTGCTAATCCTAGCATGATAAAGAAGATTCAAAGAGAGTGAGATGCCAGCTCCTTTCATTCAGTCAGTAGCTTCAAACATTTCTGGACGTTTTTCAATGGCAAAAATCAATGAATATTGTAAATGCACAAACAGTAATATCTCCACATTGCAAGGTGCAATTCTGAAATTTTTTGCTTTTTCCTGTTAATCCTAGCATGATAAAGAAGATTCAAAGAGAGTGAGATGCCAGCTCCTTTCATTCAGTCAGTAGCTTCAAACATTTCTGGTATATGAAAAACATGTTTTTCAATGGCAAAAATCAATGAATATTGTAAATGCACAAACAGTAATATCTCCACATTGCAAGGTGCAATTCTGAAATTTTTTGCTTTTTCCTGCTAATCCTAGCATGATAAAGAAGATTCAAAGAGAGTGAGATGCCAGCTCCTTTCATTCAGTCAGTAGCTTCAAACATTTCTGGACGTTTTTCAATGGCAAAAATCAATGAATATTGTAAATGCACAAACAGTAATATCTCCACATTGCAAGGTGCAATTCTGAAATTTTTTGCTTTTTCCTGTTAATCCTAGCATGATAAAGAAGATTTAAAGAGAGTGAGATGCCAGCTCCTTTCATTCAGTCAGTAGCTTCAAACATTTCTGGTATATGAAAAACATGTTTTTCAATGGCAAAAATCAATGAATATTGTAAATGCACAAACAGTAATATCTCCACATTGCAAGGTGCAATTCTGAAATTTTTTGCTTTTTCCTGCTAATCCTAGCATGATAAAGAAGATTCAAAGAGAGTGAGATGCCAGCTCCTTTCATTCAGTCAGTAGCTTCAAACATTTCTGGTATATGAATAACATGATGTTTTTCAATGGCAAAAATCAATGAATATTGTAAATGCACAAACAGTAATATCTCCACATTGCAAGGTGCAATTCTGAAATTTTTTGCTTTTTCCTGCTAATCCTAGCATGATAAAGAAGATTCAAAGAGAGTGAGATGCCAGCTCCTTTCATTCAGTCAGTAGCTTCAAACATTTCTGGACGTTTTTCAATGGCAAAAATCAATGAATATTGTAAATGCACAAACAGTAATATCTCCACATTGCAAGGTGCAATTCTGAAATTTTTTGCTTTTTCCTGTTAATCCTAGCATGATAAAGAAGATTCAAAGAGAGTGAGATGCCAGCTCCTTTCATTCAGTCAGTAGCTTCAAACATTTCTGGTATATGAAAAACATGTTTTTCAATGGCAAAAATCAATGAATATTGTAAATGCACAAACAGTAATATCTCCACATTGCAAGGTGCAATTCTGAAATTTTTTGCTTTTTCCTGCTAATCCTAGCATGATAAAGAAGATTCAAAGAGAGTGAGATGCCAGCTCCTTTCATTCAGTCAGTAGCTTCAAACATTTCTGGACGTTTTTCAATGGCAAAAATCAATGAATATTGTAAATGCACAAACAGTAATATCTCCACATTGCAAGGTGCAATTCTGAAATTTTTTGCTTTTTCCTGTTAATCCTAGCATGATAAAGAAGATTTAAAGAGAGTGAGATGCCAGCTCCTTTCATTCAGTCAGTAGCTTCAAACATTTCTGGACGTTTTTCAATGGCAAAAATCAATGAATATTGTAAATGCACAAACAGTAATATCTCCACATTGCAAGGTGCAATTCTGAAATTTTTTGCTTTTTCCTGCTAATCCTAGCATGATAAAGAAGATTCAAAGAGAGTGAGATGCCGGCTCCTTTCATTCAGTCAGTAGCTTCAAACATTTCTGGTATATGAAAAACATGTTTTTCAATGGCAAAAATCAATGAATATTGTAAATGCACAAACAGTAATATCTCCACATTGCAAGGTGCAATTCTGAAATTTTTTGCTTTTTCCTGCTAATCCTAGCATGATAACTTTCCAGAAGATTCAAAGAGAGTGAGATGCCAGCTCCTTTCATTCAGTAAGTAGCTTCAAACATTTCTGGTACATGTTTTTCAATGGCAAAAATCAATGAATATTGTAAGTGCACAAACAGTAATATCTCCACATTGCAAGGTGCAATTCTGAAATTTTTTGCTTTTTTCCTGCTAATCCTAGCATGATA
>NW_027370318.1:0-36712 GCF_046119375.1 Phyllobates terribilis | reverse complement strand
AAGCTACTGACTGAATGAAAGGAGCTGGCATCTCACTCTCTTTGAATCTTCTTTATCATGCTAGGATTAGCAGGAAAAAGCAAAAAATTTCAGAATTGCACCTTGCAATGTGGAGATATTACTGTTTGTGCATTTACAATATTCATTGATTTTTGCCATTGAAAAACATGTTTTCATATACCAGAAATGTTTGAAGCTACTGACTGAATGAAAGGAGCTGGCATCTCACTCTCTTTGAATCTTCTTTATCATGCTAGGATTAACAGGAAAAAGCAAAAAATTTCAGAATTGCACCTTGCAATGTGGAGATATTACTGTTTGTGCATTTACAATATTCATTGATTTTTGCCATTGAAAAACATGTTTTTCATATACCAGAAATGTTTGAAGCTACTGACTGAATGAAAGGAGCTGGCATCTCACTCTCTTTGAATCTTCTTTATCATGCTAGGATTAGCAGGAAAAAGCAAAAAATTTCAGAATTGCACCTTGCAATGTGGAGATATTACTGTTTGTGCATTTACAATATTCATTGATTTTTGCCATTGAAAAACATGTTTTTCATATACCAGAAATGTTTGAAGCTACTGACTGAATGAAAGGAGCTGGCATCTCACTCTCTTTGAATCTTCTTTATCATGCTAGGATTAACAGGAAAAAGCTAAAAATTTCAGAATTGCACCGTGCAATGTGGAGATATTACTGTTTGTGCATTTACAATATTCATTGATTTTTGCCATTGAAAAACATGTTTTTCATATACCAGAAATGTTTGAAGCTACTGACTGAATGAAAGGAGCTGGCATCTCACTCTCTTTGAATCTTCTTTATCATGCTAGGATTAGCAGGAAAAAGCAAAAAATTTCAGAATTGCACCTTGCAATGTGGAGATATTACTGTTTGTGCATTTACAACATTCATTGATTTTTGCCATTGAAAAACATGTTTTTCATATACCAGAAATGTTTGAAGCTACTGACTGAATGAAAGGAGCTGGCATCTCACTCTCTTTGAATCTTCTTTATCATGCTAGGATTAACAGGAAAAAGCTAAAAATTTCAGAATTGCACCGTGCAATGTGGAGATATTACTGTTTGTGCATTTACAATATTCATTGATTTTTGCCATTGAAAAACATGTTTTTCATATACCAGAAATGTTTGAAGCTACTGACTGAATGAAAGGAGCTGGCATCTCACTCTCTTTGAATCTTCTTTATCATGCTAGGATTAGCAGGAAAAAGCAAAAAATTTCAGAATTGCACCTTGCAATGTGGAGATATTACTGTTTGTGCATTTACAATATTCATTGATTTTTGCCATTGAAAAACATGTTTTTCATATACCAGAAATGTTTGAAGCTACTGACTGAATGAAAGGAGCTGGCATCTCACTCTCTTTGAATCTTCTTTATCATGCTAGGATTAGCAGGAAAAAGCAAAAAATTTCAGAATTGCACCTTGCAATGTGGAGATATTACTGTTTGTGCATTTACAATATTCATTGATTTTTGCCATTGAAAAACATGTTTTTCATATACCAGAAATGTTTGAAGCTACTGACTGAATGAAAGGAGCTGGCATCTCACTCTCTTTGAATCTTCTTTATCATGCTAGGATTAACAGGAAAAAGCAAAAAATTTCAGAATTGCACCTTGCAATGTGGAGATATTACTGTTTGTGCATTTACAATATTCATTGATTTTTGCCATTGAAAAACATGTTTTTCATATACCAGAAATGTTTGAAGCTACTGACTGAATGAAAGGAGCTGGCATCTCACTCTCTTTGAATCTTCTTTATCATGCTAGGATTAGCAGGAAAAGCAAAAAATTTCAGAATTGCACCTTGCAATGTGGAGATATTACTGTTTGTGCATTTACAATATTCATTGATTTTTGCCATTGAAAAACATGTTTTTCATATACCAGAAATGTTTGAAGCTACTGACTGAATGAAAGGAGCTGGCATCTCACTCTCTTTGAATCTTCTTTATCATGCTAGGATTAACAGGAAAAAGCAAAAAATTTCAGAATTGCACCTTGCAATGTGGAGATATTACTGTTTGTGCATTTACAATATTCATTGATTTTTGCCATTGAAAAACATGTTTTTCATATACCAGAAATGTTTGAAGCTACTGACTGAATGAAAGGAGCTGGCATCTCACTCTCTTTGAATCTTCTTTATCATGCTAGGATTAGCAGGAAAAGCAAAAAATTTCAGAATTGCACCTTGCAATGTGGAGATATTACTGTTTGTGCATTTACAATATTCATTGATTTTTGCCATTGAAAAACATGTTTTTCATATACCAGAAATGTTTGAAGCTACTGACAATGAAAGGAGCTGGCATCTCACTCTCTTTGAATCTTCTTTATCATGCTAGGATTAGCAGGAAAAAGCAAAAAATTTCAGAATTGCACCTTGCAATGTGGAGATATTACTGTTTGTGCATTTACAATATTCATTGATTTTTGCCATTGAAAAACATGTTTTTCATATACCAGAAATGTTTGAAGCTACTGACTGAATGAAAGGAGCTGGCATCTCACTCTCTTTGAATCTTCTTTATCATGCTAGGATTAGCAGGAAAAAGCAAAAAATTTCAGAATTGCACCTTGCAATGTGGAGATATTACTGTTTGTGCATTTACAATATTCATTGATTTTTGCCATTGAAAAACATGTTTTTCATATACCAGAAATGTTTGAAGCTACTGACTGAATGAAAGGAGCTGGCATCTCACTCTCTTTGAATCTTCTTTATCATGCTAGGTTTAACAGGAAAAAGCAAAAAATTTCAGAATTGCACCTTGCAATGTGGAGATATTACTGTTTGTGCATTTACAATATTCATTGATTTTTGCCATTGAAAAACATGTTTTTCATATACCAGAAATGTTTGAAGCTACTGACTGAATGAAAGGAGCTGGCATCTCACTCTCTTTGAATCTTCTTTATCATGCTAGGATTAGCAGGAAAAAGCAAAAAATTTCAGAATTGCACCTTGCAATGTGGAGATATTACTGTTTGTGCATTTACAATATTCATTGATTTTTGCCATTGAAAAACATGTTTTTCATATACCAGAAATGTTTGAAGCTACTGACTGAATGAAAGGAGCTGGCATCTCACTCTCTTTGAATCTTCTTTATCATGCTAGGATTAACAGGAAAAAGCTAAAAATTTCAGAATTGCACCGTGCAATGTGGAGATATTACTGTTTGTGCATTTACAATATTCATTGATTTTTGCCATTGAAAAACATGTTTTTCATATACCAGAAATGTTTGAAGCTACTGACTGAATGAAAGGAGCTGGCATCTCACTCTCTTTGAATCTTCTTTATCATGCTAGGATTAGCAGGAAAAAGCAAAAAATTTCAGAATTGCACCTTGCAATGTGGAGATATTACTGTTTGTGCATTTACAACATTCATTGATTTTTGCCATTGAAAAACATGTTTTTCATATACCAGAAATGTTTGAAGCTACTGACTGAATGAAAGGAGCTGGCATCTCACTCTCTTTGAATCTTCTTTATCATGCTAGGATTAACAGGAAAAAGCTAAAAATTTCAGAATTGCACCGTGCAATGTGGAGATATTACTGTTTGTGCATTTACAATATTCATTGATTTTTGCCATTGAAAAACATGTTTTTCATATACCAGAAATGTTTGAAGCTACTGACTGAATGAAAGGAGCTGGCATCTCACTCTCTTTGAATCTTCTTTATCATGCTAGGATTAGCAGGAAAAAGCAAAAAATTTCAGAATTGCACCTTGCAATGTGGAGATATTACTGTTTGTGCATTTACAATATTCATTGATTTTTGCCATTGAAAAACATGTTTTTCATATACCAGAAATGTTTGAAGCTACTGACTGAATGAAAGGAGCTGGCATCTCACTCTCTTTGAATCTTCTTTATCATGCTAGGATTAGCAGGAAAAAGCAAAAAATTTCAGAATTGCACCTTGCAATGTGGAGATATTACTGTTTGTGCATTTACAATATTCATTGATTTTTGCCATTGAAAAACATGTTTTTCATATACCAGAAATGTTTGAAGCTACTGACTGAATGAAAGGAGCTGGCATCTCACTCTCTTTGAATCTTCTTTATCATGCTAGGATTAACAGGAAAAAGCTAAAAATTTCAGAATTGCACCGTGCAATGTGGAGATATTACTGTTTGTGCATTTACAATATTCATTGATTTTTGCCATTGAAAAACATGTTTTTCATATACCAGAAATGTTTGAAGCTACTGACTGAATGAAAGGAGCTGGCATCTCACTCTCTTTGAATCTTCTTTATCATGCTAGGATTAGCAGGAAAAAGCAAAAAATTTCAGAATTGCACCTTGCAATGTGGAGATATTACTGTTTGTGCATTTACAATATTCATTGATTTTTGCCATTGAAAAACGTTTTTCATATACCAGAAATGTTTGAAGCTACTGACTGAATGAAAGGAGCTGGCATCTCACTCTCTTTGAATCTTCTTTATCATGCTAGGATTAACAGGAAAAAGCAAAAAATTTCAGAATTGCACCTTGCAATGTGGAGATATTACTGTTTGTGCATTTACAATATTCATTGATTTTTGCCATTGAAAAACATGTTTTTCATATACCAGAAATGTTTGAAGCTACTGACTGAATGAAAGGAGCTGGCATCTCACTCTCTTTGAATCTTCTTTATCATGCTAGGATTAACAGGAAAAAGCTAAAAATTTCAGAATTGCACCGTGCAATGTGGAGATATTACTGTTTGTGCATTTACAATATTCATTGATTTTTGCCATTGAAAAACATGTTTTTCATATACCAGAAATGTTTGAAGCTACTGACTGAATGAAAGGAGCTGGCATCTCACTCTCTTTGAATCTTCTTTATCATGCTAGGATTAACAGGAAAAAGCAAAAAATTTCAGAATTGCACCTTGCAATGTGGAGATATTACTGTTTGTGCATTTACAATATTCATTGATTTTTGCCATTGAAAAACATGTTTTTCATATACCAGAAATGTTTAAAGCTACTGACTGAATGAAAGGAGCTGGCATCTCACTCTCTTTGAATCTTCTTTATCATGCTAGGATTAACAGGAAAAAGCTAAAAATTTCAGAATTGCACCGTGCAATGTGGAGATATTACTGTTTGTGCATTTACAATATTCATTGATTTTTGCCATTGAAAAACATGTTTTTCATATACCAGAAATGTTTGAAGCTACTGACTGAATGAAAGGAGCTGGCATCTCACTCTCTTTGAATCTTCATCATGCTAGGATTAGCAGGAAAAAGCAAAAAATTTCAGAATTGCACCTTGCAATGTGGAGATATTACTGTTTGTGCATTTACAATATTCATTGATTTTTGCCATTGAAAAACATGTTTTTCATATACCAGAAATGTTTGAAGCTACTGACTGAATGAAAGGAGCTGGCATCTCACTCTCTTTGAATCTTCTTTATCATGCTAGGATTAACAGGAAAAAGCTAAAAATTTCAGAATTGCACCGTGCAATGTGGAGATATTACTGTTTGTGCATTTACAATATTCATTGATTTTTGCCATTGAAAAACATGTTTTTCATATACCAGAAATGTTTGAAGCTACTGACTGAATGAAAGGAGCTGGCATCTCACTCTCTTTGAATCTTCTTTATCATGCTAGGATTAGCAGGAAAAAGCAAAAAATTTCAGAATTGCACCTTGCAATGTGGAGATATTACTGTTTGTGCATTTACAATATTCATTGATTTTTGCCATTGAAAAACATGTTTTTCATATACCAGAAATGTTTGAAGCTACTGACTGAAAGGAGCTGGCATCTCACTCTCTTTGAATCTTCTTTATCATGCTAGGATTAACAGGAAAAAGCTAAAAATTTCAGAATTGCACCGTGCAATGTGGAGATATTACTGTTTGTGCATTTACAATATTCATTGATTTTTGCCATTGAAAAACATGTTTTTCATATACCAGAAATGTTTGAAGCTACTGACTGAATGAAAGGAGCTGGCATCTCACTCTCTTTGAATCTTCTTTATCATGCTAGGATTAGCAGGAAAAAGCAAAAAATTTCAGAATTGCACCTTGCAATGTGGAGATATTACTGTTTGTGCATTTACAATATTCATTCATTTTTGCCATTGAAAAACATGTTTTTCATATACCAGAAATGTTTGAAGCTACTGACTGAATGAAAGGAGCTGGCATCTCACTCTCTTTGAATCTTCTTTATCATGCTAGGATTAACAGGAAAAAGCAAAAAAATTCAGAATTGCACCTTGCAATGTGGAGATATTACTGTTTGTGCATTTACAATATTCATTGATTTTTGCCATTGAAAAACATGTTTTTCATATACCAGAAATGTTTGAAGCTACTGACTGAATGAAAGGAGCTGGCATCTCACTCTCTTTGAATCTTCTTTATCATGCTAGGATTAACAGGAAAAAGCTAAAAATTTCAGAATTGCACCGTGCAATGTGGAGATATTACTGTTTGTGCATTTACAATATTCATTGATTTTTGCCATTGAAAAACATGTTTTTCATATACCAGAAATGTTTGAAGCTACTGACTGAATGAAAGGAGCTGGCATCTCACTCTCTTTGAATCTTCTTTATCATGCTAGGATTAGCAGGAAAAAGCAAAAAATTTCAGAATTGCACCTTGCAATGTGGAGATATTACTGTTTGTGCATTTACAATATTCATTGATTTTTGCCATTGAAAAACATGTTTTTCATATACCAGAAATGTTTGAAGCTACTGACTGAATGAAAGGAGCTGGCATCTCACTCTCTTTGAATCTTCTTTATCATGCTAGGATTAACAGGAAAAAGCTAAAAATTTCAGAATTGCACCGTGCAATGTGGAGATATTACTGTTTGTGCATTTACAATATTCATTGATTTTTGCCATTGAAAAACATGTTTTTCATATACCAGAAATGTTTGAAGCTACTGACTGAATGAAAGGAGCTGGCATCTCACTCTCTTTGAATCTTCTTTATCATGCTAGGATTAGCAGGAAAAAGCAAAAAATTTCAGAATTGCACCTTGCAATGTGGAGATATTACTGTTTGTGCATTTACAATATTCATTGATTTTTGCCATTGAAAAACATGTTTTTCATATACCAGAAATGTTTGAAGCTACTGACTGAATGAAAGGAGCTGGCATCTCACTCTCTTTGAATCTTCTTTATCATGCTAGGATTAACAGGAAAAAGCTAAAAATTTCAGAATTGCACCGTGCAATGTGGAGATATTACTGTTTGTGCATTTACAATATTCATTGATTTTTGCCATTGAAAAACATGTTTTTCATATACCAGAAATGTTTGAAGCTACTGACTGAATGAAAGGAGCTGGCATCTCACTCTCTTTGAATCTTCTTTATCATGCTAGGATTAGCAGGAAAAAGCAAAAAATTTCAGAATTGCACCTTGCAATGTGGAGATATTACTGTTTGTGCATTTACAATATTCATTCATTTTTGCCATTGAAAAACATGTTTTTCATATACCAGAAATGTTTGAAGCTACTGACTGAATGAAAGGAGCTGGCATCTCACTCTCTTTGAATCTTCTTTATCATGCTAGGATTAACAGGAAAAAGCAAAAAATTTCAGAATTGCACCTTGCAATGTGGAGATATTACTGTTTGTGCATTTACAATATTCATTGATTTTTGCCATTGAAAAACATGTTTTTCATATACCAGAAATGTTTGAAGCTACTGACTGAATGAAAGGAGCTGGCATCTCACTCTCTTTGAATCTTCTTTATCATGCTAGGATTAGCAGGAAAAAGCAAAAAATTTCAGAATTGCACCTTGCAATGTGGAGATATTACTGTTTGTGCATTTACAATATTCATTGATTTTTGCCATTGAAAAACATGTTTTTCATATACCAGAAATGTTTGAAGCTACTGACTGAATGAAAGGAGCTGGCATCTCACTCTCTTTGAATCTTCTTTATCATGCTAGGATTAACAGGAAAAAGCTAAAAATTTCAGAATTGCACCGTGCAATGTGGAGATATTACTGTTTGTGCATTTACAATATTCATTGATTTTTGCCATTGAAAAACATGTTTTTCATATACCAGAAATGTTTGAAGCTACTGACTGAATGAAAGGAGCTGGCATCTCACTCTCTTTGAATCTTCTTTATCATGCTAGGATTAGCAGGAAAAAGCAAAAAATTTCAGAATTGCACCTTGCAATGTGGAGATATTACTGTTTGTGCATTTACAATATTCATTGATTTTTGCCATTGAAAAACATGTTTTTCATATACCAGAAATGTTTGAAGCTACTGACTGAATGAAAGGAGCTGGCATCTCACTCTCTTTGAATCTTCTTTATCATGCTAGGATTAACAGGAAAAAGCTAAAAATTTCAGAATTGCACCGTGCAATGTGGAGATATTACTGTTTGTGCATTTACAATATTCATTGATTTTTGCCATTGAAAAACATGTTTTTCATATACCAGAAATGTTTGAAGCTACTGACTGAATGAAAGGAGCTGGCATCTCACTCTCTTTGAATCTTCTTTATCATGCTAGGATTAGCAGGAAAAAGCAAAAAATTTCAGAATTGCACCTTGCAATGTGGAGATATTACTGTTTGTGCATTTACAATATTCATTCATTTTTGCCATTGAAAAACATGTTTTTCATATACCAGAAATGTTTGAAGCTACTGACTGAATGAAAGGAGCTGGCATCTCACTCTCTTTGAATCTTCTTTATCATGCTAGGATTAACAGGAAAAAGCAAAAAATTTCAGAATTGCACCTTGCAATGTGGAGATATTACTGTTTGTGCATTTACAATATTCATTGATTTTTGCCATTGAAAAACATGTTTTTCATATACCAGAAATGTTTGAAGCTACTGACTGAATGAAAGGAGCTGGCATCTCACTCTCTTTGAATCTTCTTTATCATGCTAGGATTAACAGGAAAAAGCTAAAAATTTCAGAATTGCACCGTGCAATGTGGAGATATTACTGTTTGTGCATTTACAATATTCATTGATTTTTGCCATTGAAAAACATGTTTTTCATATACCAGAAATGTTTGAAGCTACTGACTGAATGAAAGGAGCTGGCATCTCACTCTCTTTGAATCTTCTTTATCATGCTAGGATTAGCAGGAAAAAGCAAAAAATTTCAGAATTGCACCTTGCAATGTGGAGATATTACTGTTTGTGCATTTACAATATTCATTGATTTTTGCCATTGAAAAACATGTTTTTCATATACCAGAAATGTTTGAAGCTACTGACTGAATGAAAGGAGCTGGCATCTCACTCTCTTTGAATCTTCTTTATCATGCTAGGATTAACAGGAAAAAGCAAAAAATTTCAGAATTGCACCTTGCAATGTGGAGATATTACTGTTTGTGCATTTACAATATTCATTGATTTTTGCCATTGAAAAACGTCCAGAAATGTTTGAAGCTACTGACTGAATGAAATGAGCTGGCATCTCACTCTCTTTGAATCTTCTTTATCATGCTAGGATTAACAGGAAAAAGGTAAAAATTTCAGAATTGCACCGTGCAATGTGGAGATATTACTGTTTGTGCATTTACAATATTCATTGATTTTTGCCATTGAAAAACATGTTTTTCATATACCAGAAATGTTTGAAGCTACTGACTGAATGAAAGGAGCTGGCATCTCACTCTCTTTGAATCTTCTTTATCATGCTAGGATTAGCAGGAAAAAGCAAAAAATTTCAGAATTGCACCTTGCAATGTGGAGATATTACTGTTTGTGCATTTACAACATTCATTGATTTTTGCCATTGAAAAACATGTTTTTCATATACCAGAAATGTTTGAAGCTACTGACTGAATGAAAGGAGCTGGCATCTCACTCTCTTTGAATCTTCTTTATCATGCTAGGATTAACAGGAAAAAGCTAAAAATTTCAGAATTGCACCGTGCAATGTGGAGATATTACTGTTTGTGCATTTACAATATTCATTGATTTTTGCCATTGAAAAACATGTTTTTCATATACCAGAAATGTTTGAAGCTACTGACTGAATGAAAGGAGCTGGCATCTCACTCTCTTTGAATCTTCTTTATCATGCTAGGATTAGCAGGAAAAAGCAAAAAATTTCAGAATTGCACCTTGCAATGTGGAGATATTACTGTTTGTGCATTTACAATATTCATTGATTTTTGCCATTGAAAAACATGTTTTTCATATACCAGAAATGTTTGAAGCTACTGACTGAATGAAAGGAGCTGGCATCTCACTCTCTTTGAATCTTCTTTATCATGCTAGGATTAGCAGGAAAAAGCAAAAAATTTCAGAATTGCACCTTGCAATGTGGAGATATTACTGTTTGTGCATTTACAATATTCATTGATTTTTGCCATTGAAAAACATGTTTTTCATATACCAGAAATGTTTGAAGCTACTGACTGAATGAAAGGAGCTGGCATCTCACTCTCTTTGAATCTTCTTTATCATGCTAGGATTAACAGGAAAAAGCTAAAAATTTCAGAATTGCACCGTGCAATGTGGAGATATTACTGTTTGTGCATTTACAATATTCATTGATTTTTGCCATTGAAAAACATGTTTTTCATATACCAGAAATGTTTGAAGCTACTGACTGAATGAAAGGAGCTGGCATCTCACTCTCTTTGAATCTTCTTTATCATGCTAGGATTAGCAGGAAAAAGCAAAAAATTTCAGAATTGCACCTTGCAATGTGGAGATATTACTGTTTGTGCATTTACAATATTCATTGATTTTTGCCATTGAAAAACGTTTTTCATATACCAGAAATGTTTGAAGCTACTGACTGAATGAAAGGAGCTGGCATCTCACTCTCTTTGAATCTTCTTTATCATGCTAGGATTAACAGGAAAAAGCAAAAAATTTCAGAATTGCACCTTGCAATGTGGAGATATTACTGTTTGTGCATTTACAATATTCATTGATTTTTGCCATTGAAAAACATGTTTTTCATATACCAGAAATGTTTGAAGCTACTGACTGAATGAAAGGAGCTGGCATCTCACTCTCTTTGAATCTTCTTTATCATGCTAGGATTAACAGGAAAAAGCTAAAAATTTCAGAATTGCACCGTGCAATGTGGAGATATTACTGTTTGTGCATTTACAATATTCATTGATTTTTGCCATTGAAAAACATGTTTTTCATATACCAGAAATGTTTGAAGCTACTGACTGAATGAAAGGAGCTGGCATCTCACTCTCTTTGAATCTTCTTTATCATGCTAGGATTAACAGGAAAAAGCAAAAAATTTCAGAATTGCACCTTGCAATGTGGAGATATTACTGTTTGTGCATTTACAATATTCATTGATTTTTGCCATTGAAAAACATGTTTTTCATATACCAGAAATGTTTGAAGCTACTGACTGAATGAAAGGAGCTGGCATCTCACTCTCTTTGAATCTTCTTTATCATGCTAGGATTAACAGGAAAAAGCTAAAAATTTCAGAATTGCACCGTGCAATGTGGAAATATTACTGTTTGTGCATTTACAATATTCATTGATTTTTGCCATTGAAAAACATGTTTTTCATATACCAGAAATGTTTGAAGCTACTGACTGAATGAAAGGAGCTGGCATCTCACTCTCTTTGAATCTTCATCATGCTAGGATTAGCAGGAAAAAGCAAAAAATTTCAGAATTGCACCTTGCAATGTGGAGATATTACTGTTTGTGCATTTACAATATTCATTGATTTTTGCCATTGAAAAACATGTTTTTCATATACCAGAAATGTTTGAAGCTACTGACTGAATGAAAGGAGCTGGCATCTCACTCTCTTTGAATCTTCTTTATCATGCTAGGATTAACAGGAAAAAGCAAAAAATTTCAGAATTGCACCTTGCAATGTGGAGATATTACTGTTTGTGCATTTACAATATTCATTGATTTTTGCCATTGAAAAACGTCCAGAAATGTTTGAAGCTACTGACTGAATGAAATGAGCTGGCATCTCACTCTCTTTGAATCTTCTTTATCATGCTAGGATTAACAGGAAAAAGGTAAAAATTTCAGAATTGCACCGTGCAATGTGGAGATATTACTGTTTGTGCATTTACAATATTCATTGATTTTTGCCATTGAAAAACATGTTTTTCATATACCAGAAATGTTTGAAGCTACTGACTGAATGAAAGGAGCTGGCATCTCACTCTCTTTGAATCTTCATCATGCTAGGATTAGCAGGAAAAAGCAAAAAATTTCAGAATTGCACCTTGCAATGTGGAGATATTACTGTTTGTGCATTTACAATATTCATTGATTTTTGCCATTGAAAAACATGTTTTTCATATACCAGAAATGTTTGAAGCTACTGACTGAATGAAAGGAGCTGGCATCTCACTCTCTTTGAATCTTCTTTATCATGCTAGGATTAACAGGAAAAAGCAAAAAATTTCAGAATTGCACCTTGCAATGTGGAGATATTACTGTTTGTGCATTTACAATATTCATTAATTTTTGCCATTGAAAAACATGTTTTTCATATACCAGAAATGTTTGAAGCTACTGACTGAATGAAAGGAGCTGGCATCTCACTCTCTTTGAATCTTCTTTATCATGCTAGGATTAACAGGAAAAAGCTAAAAATTTCAGAATTGCACCGTGCAATGTGGAGATATTACTGTTTGTGCATTTACAATATTCATTGATTTTTGCCATTGAAAAACATGTTTTTCATATACCAGAAATGTTTGAAGCTACTGACTGAATGAAAGGAGCTGGCATCTCACTCTCTTTGAATCTTCTTTATCATGCTAGGATTAGCAGGAAAAAGCAAAAAATTTCAGAATTGCACCTTGCAATGTGGAGATATTACTGTTTGTGCATTTACAATATTCATTGATTTTTGCCATTGAAAAACATGTTTTTCATATACCAGAAATGTTTGAAGCTACTGACTGAAAGGAGCTGGCATCTCACTCTCTTTGAATCTTCTTTATCATGCTAGGATTAACAGGAAAAAGCTAAAAATTTCAGAATTGCACCGTGCAATGTGGAGATATTACTGTTTGTGCATTTACAATATTCATTGATTTTTGCCATTGAAAAACATGTTTTTCATATACCAGAAATGTTTGAAGCTACTGACTGAATGAAAGGAGCTGGCATCTCACTCTCTTTGAATCTTCTTTATCATGCTAGGATTAGCAGGAAAAAGCAAAAAATTTCAGAATTGCACCTTGCAATGTGGAGATATTACTGTTTGTGCATTTACAATATTCATTCATTTTTGCCATTGAAAAACATGTTTTTCATATACCAGAAATGTTTGAAGCTACTGACTGAATGAAAGGAGCTGGCATCTCACTCTCTTTGAATCTTCTTTATCATGCTAGGATTAACAGGAAAAAGCAAAAAAATTCAGAATTGCACCTTGCAATGTGGAGATATTACTGTTTGTGCATTTACAATATTCATTGATTTTTGCCATTGAAAAACATGTTTTTCATATACCAGAAATGTTTGAAGCTACTGACTGAATGAAAGGAGCTGGCATCTCACTCTCTTTGAATCTTCTTTATCATGCTAGGATTAACAGGAAAAAGCTAAAAATTTCAGAATTGCACCGTGCAATGTGGAGATATTACTGTTTGTGCATTTACAATATTCATTGATTTTTGCCATTGAAAAACATGTTTTTCATATACCAGAAATGTTTGAAGCTACTGACTGAATGAAAGGAGCTGGCATCTCACTCTCTTTGAATCTTCTTTATCATGCTAGGATTAGCAGGAAAAAGCAAAAAATTTCAGAATTGCACCTTGCAATGTGGAGATATTACTGTTTGTGCATTTACAATATTCATTGATTTTTGCCATTGAAAAACATGTTTTTCATATACCAGAAATGTTTGAAGCTACTGACTGAATGAAAGGAGCTGGCATCTCACTCTCTTTGAATCTTCTTTATCATGCTAGGATTAACAGGAAAAAGCTAAAAATTTCAGAATTGCACCGTGCAATGTGGAGATATTACTGTTTGTGCATTTACAATATTCATTGATTTTTGCCATTGAAAAACATGTTTTTCATATACCAGAAATGTTTGAAGCTACTGACTGAATGAAAGGAGCTGGCATCTCACTCTCTTTGAATCTTCTTTATCATGCTAGGATTAGCAGGAAAAAGCAAAAAATTTCAGAATTGCACCTTGCAATGTGGAGATATTACTGTTTGTGCATTTACAATATTAATTGATTTTTGCCATTGAAAAACATGTTTTTCATATACCAGAAATGTTTGAAGCTACTGACTGAATGAAAGGAGCTGGCATCTCACTCTCTTTGAATCTTCTTTATCATGCTAGGATTAACAGGAAAAAGCTAAAAATTTCAGAATTGCACCGTGCAATGTGGAGATATTACTGTTTGTGCATTTACAATATTCATTGATTTTTGCCATTGAAAAACATGTTTTTCATATACCAGAAATGTTTGAAGATACTGACTGAATGAAAGGAGCTGGCATCTCACTCTCTTTGAATCTTCTTTATCATGCTAGGATTAGCAGGAAAAAGCAAAAAATTTCAGAATTGCACCTTGCAATGTGGAGATATTACTGTTTGTGCATTTACAATATTCATTCATTTTTGCCATTGAAAAACATGTTTTTCATATACCAGAAATGTTTGAAGCTACTGACTGAATGAAAGGAGCTGGCATCTCACTCTCTTTGAATCTTCTTTATCATGCTAGGATTAACAGGAAAAAGCAAAAAATTTCAGAATTGCACCTTGCAATGTGGAGATATTACTGTTTGTGCATTTACAATATTCATTGATTTTTGCCATTGAAAAACATGTTTTTCATATACCAGAAATGTTTGAAGCTACTGACTGAATGAAAGGAGCTGGCATCTCACTCTCTTTGAATCTTCTTTATCATGCTAGGATTAACAGGAAAAAGCTAAAAATTTCAGAATTGCACCGTGCAATGTGGAGATATTACTGTTTGTGCATTTACAATATTCATTGATTTTTGCCATTGAAAAACATGTTTTTCATATACCAGAAATGTTTGAAGCTACTGACTGAATGAAAGGAGCTGGCATCTCACTCTCTTTGAATCTTCTTTATCATGCTAGGATTAGCAGGAAAAAGCAAAAAATTTCAGAATTGCACCTTGCAATGTGGAGATATTACTGTTTGTGCATTTACAATATTCATTGATTTTTGCCATTGAAAAACATGTTTTTCATATACCAGAAATGTTTGAAGCTACTGACTGAATGAAAGGAGCTGGCATCTCACTCTCTTTGAATCTTCTTTATCATGCTAGGATTAACAGGAAAAAGCAAAAAATTTCAGAATTGCACCTTGCAATGTGGAGATATTACTGTTTGTGCATTTACAATATTCATTGATTTTTGCCATTGAAAAACGTCCAGAAATGTTTGAAGCTACTGACTGAATGAAATGAGCTGGCATCTCACTCTCTTTGAATCTTCTTTATCATGCTAGGATTAACAGGAAAAAGGTAAAAATTTCAGAATTGCACCGTGCAATGTGGAGATATTACTGTTTGTGCATTTACAATATTCATTGATTTTTGCCATTGAAAAACATGTTTTTCATATACCAGAAATGTTTGAAGCTACTGACTGAATGAAAGGAGCTGGCATCTCACTCTCTTTGAATCTTCTTTATCATGCTAGGATTAACAGGAAAAAGCTAAAAATTTCAGAATTGCACCGTGCAATGTGGAGATATTACTGTTTGTGCATTTACAATATTCATTGATTTTTGCCATTGAAAAACATGTTTTTCATATACCAGAAATGTTTGAAGCTACTGACTGAATGAAAGGAGCTGGCATCTCACTCTCTTTGAATCTTCTTTATCATGCTAGGATTAGCAGGAAAAAGCAAAAAATTTCAGAATTGCACCTTGCAATGTGGAGATATTACTGTTTGTGCATTTACAATATTCATTGATTTTTGCCATTGAAAAACATGTTTTTCATATACCAGAAATGTTTGAAGCTACTGACTGAATGAAAGGAGCTGGCATCTCACTCTCTTTGAATCTTCTTTATCATGCTAGGATTAACAGGAAAAAGCAAAAAATTTCAGAATTGCACCTTGCAATGTGGAGATATTACTGTTTGTGCATTTACAATATTCATTGATTTTTGCCATTGAAAAACGTCCAGAAATGTTTGAAGCTACTGACTGAATGAAATGAGCTGGCATCTCACTCTCTTTGAATCTTCTTTATCATGCTAGGATTAACAGGAAAAAGGTAAAAATTTCAGAATTGCACCGTGCAATGTGGAGATATTACTGTTTGTGCATTTACAATATTCATTGATTTTTGCCATTGAAAAACATGTTTTTCATATACCAGAAATGTTTGAAGCTACTGACTGAATGAAAGGAGCTGGCATCTCACTCTCTTTGAATCTTCTTTATCATGCTAGGATTAGCAGGAAAAAGCAAAAAATTTCAGAATTGCACCTTGCAATGTGGAGATATTACTGTTTGTGCATTTACAACATTCATTGATTTTTGCCATTGAAAAACATGTTTTTCATATACCAGAAATGTTTGAAGCTACTGACTGAATGAAAGGAGCTGGCATCTCACTCTCTTTGAATCTTCTTTATCATGCTAGGATTAGCAGGAAAAAGCAAAAAATTTCAGAATTGCACCTTGCAATGTGGAGATATTACTGTTTGTGCATTTACAATATTCATTGATTTTTGCCATTGAAAAACATGTTTTTCATATACCAGAAATGTTTGAAGCTACTGACTGAATGAAAGGAGCTGGCATCTCACTCTCTTTGAATCTTCTTTATTATGCTAGGATTAGCAGGAAAAAGCAAAAAATTTCAGAATTGCACCTTGCAATGTGGAGATATTACTGTTTGTGCATTTACAATATTCATTGATTTTTGCCATTGAAAAACATGTTTTTCATATACCAGAAATGTTTGAAGCTACTGACTGAATGAAAGGAGCTGGCATCTCACTCTCTTTGAATCTTCTTTATCATGCTAGGATTAACAGGAAAAAGCTAAAAATTTCAGAATTGCACCGTGCAATGTGGAGATATTACTGTTTGTGCATTTACAATATTCATTGATTTTTGCCATTGAAAAACATGTTTTTCAAATACCAGAAATGTTTGAAGCTACTGACTGAATGAAAGGAGCTGGCATCTCACTCTCTTTGAATCTTCTTTATCATGCTAGGATTAGCAGGAAAAAGCAAAAAATTTCAGAATTGCACCTTGCAATGTGGAGATATTACTGTTTGTGCATTTACAATATTCATTGATTTTTGCCATTGAAAAACGTTTTTCATATACCAGAAATGTTTGAAGCTACTGACTGAATGAAAGGAGCTGGCATCTCACTCTCTTTGAATCTTCTTTATCATGCTAGGATTAACAGGAAAAAGCAAAAAATTTCAGAATTGCACCGTGCAATGTGGAGATATTACTGTTTGTGCATTTACAATATTCATTGATTTTTGCCATTGAAAAACATGTTTTTCATATACCAGAAATGTTTGAAGATACTGACTGAATGAAAGGAGCTGGCATCTCACTCTCTTTGAATCTTCTTTATCATGCTAGGATTAGCAGGAAAAAGCAAAAAATTTCAGAATTGCACCTTGCAATGTGGAGATATTACTGTTTGTGCATTTACAATATTCATTCATTTTTGCCATTGAAAAACATGTTTTTCATATACCAGAAATGTTTGAAGCTACTGACTGAATGAAAGGAGCTGGCATCTCACTCTCTTTGAATCTTCTTTATCATGCTAGGATTAACAGGAAAAAGCAAAAAATTTCAGAATTGCACCTTGCAATGTGGAGATATTACTGTTTGTGCATTTACAATATTCATTGATTTTTGCCATTGAAAAACATGTTTTTCATATACCAGAAATGTTTGAAGCTACTGACTGAATGAAAGGAGCTGGCATCTCACTCTCTTTGAATCTTCTTTATCATGCTAGGATTAACAGGAAAAAGCTAAAAATTTCAGAATTGCACCGTGCAATGTGGAGATATTACTGTTTGTGCATTTACAATATTCATTGATTTTTGCCATTGAAAAACATGTTTTTCATATACCAGAAATGTTTGAAGCTACTGACTGAATGAAAGGAGCTGGCATCTCACTCTCTTTGAATCTTCTTTATCATGCTAGGATTAGCAGGAAAAAGCAAAAAATTTCAGAATTGCACCTTGCAATGTGGAGATATTACTGTTTGTGCATTTACAATATTCATTGATTTTTGCCATTGAAAAACATGTTTTTCATATACCAGAAATGTTTGAAGCTACTGACTGAATGAAAGGAGCTGGCATCTCACTCTCTTTGAATCTTCTTTATCATGCTAGGATTAACAGGAAAAAGCAAAAAATTTCAGAATTGCACCTTGCAATGTGGAGATATTACTGTTTGTGCATTTACAATATTCATTGATTTTTGCCATTGAAAAACGTCCAGAAATGTTTGAAGCTACTGACTGAATGAAATGAGCTGGCATCTCACTCTCTTTGAATCTTCTTTATCATGCTAGGATTAACAGGAAAAAGGTAAAAATTTCAGAATTGCACCGTGCAATGTGGAGATATTACTGTTTGTGCATTTACAATATTCATTGATTTTTGCCATTGAAAAACATGTTTTTCATATACCAGAAATGTTTGAAGCTACTGACTGAATGAAAGGAGCTGGCATCTCACTCTCTTTGAATCTTCTTTATCATGCTAGGATTAACAGGAAAAAGCTAAAAATTTCAGAATTGCACCGTGCAATGTGGAGATATTACTGTTTGTGCATTTACAATATTCATTGATTTTTGCCATTGAAAAACATGTTTTTCATATACCAGAAATGTTTGAAGCTACTGACTGAATGAAAGGAGCTGGCATCTCACTCTCTTTGAATCTTCTTTATCATGCTAGGATTAGCAGGAAAAAGCAAAAAATTTCAGAATTGCACCTTGCAATGTGGAGATATTACTGTTTGTGCATTTACAATATTCATTGATTTTTGCCATTGAAAAACATGTTTTTCATATACCAGAAATGTTTGAAGCTACTGACTGAATGAAAGGAGCTGGCATCTCACTCTCTTTGAATCTTCTTTATCATGCTAGGATTAACAGGAAAAAGCAAAAAATTTCAGAATTGCACCTTGCAATGTGGAGATATTACTGTTTGTGCATTTACAATATTCATTGATTTTTGCCATTGAAAAACGTCCAGAAATGTTTGAAGCTACTGACTGAATGAAATGAGCTGGCATCTCACTCTCTTTGAATCTTCTTTATCATGCTAGGATTAACAGGAAAAAGGTAAAAATTTCAGAATTGCACCGTGCAATGTGGAGATATTACTGTTTGTGCATTTACAATATTCATTGATTTTTGCCATTGAAAAACATGTTTTTCATATACCAGAAATGTTTGAAGCTACTGACTGAATGAAAGGAGCTGGCATCTCACTCTCTTTGAATCTTCTTTATCATGCTAGGATTAACAGGAAAAAGCTAAAAATTTCAGAATTGCACCGTGCAATGTGGAGATATTACTGTTTGTGCATTTACAATATTCATTGATTTTTGCCATTGAAAAACATGTTTTTCATATACCAGAAATGTTTGAAGCTACTGACTGAATGAAAGGAGCTGGCATCTCACTCTCTTTGAATCTTCTTTATCATGCTAGGATTAGCAGGAAAAAGCAAAAAATTTCAGAATTGCACCTTGCAATGTGGAGATATTACTGTTTGTGCATTTACAATATTCATTGATTTTTGCCATTGAAAAACATGTTTTTCATATACCAGAAATGTTTGAAGCTACTGACTGAATGAAAGGAGCTGGCATCTCACTCTCTTTGAATCTTCTTTATCATGCTAGGATTAACAGGAAAAAGCAAAAAATTTCAGAATTGCACCTTGCAATGTGGAGATATTACTGTTTGTGCATTTACAATATTCATTGATTTTTGCCATTGAAAAACGTCCAGAAATGTTTGAAGCTACTGACTGAATGAAATGAGCTGGCATCTCACTCTCTTTGAATCTTCTTTATCATGCTAGGATTAACAGGAAAAAGGTAAAAATTTCAGAATTGCACCGTGCAATGTGGAGATATTACTGTTTGTGCATTTACAATATTCATTGATTTTTGCCATTGAAAAACATGTTTTTCATATACCAGAAATGTTTGAAGCTACTGACTGAATGAAAGGAGCTGGCATCTCACTCTCTTTGAATCTTCTTTATCATGCTAGGATTAGCAGGAAAAAGCAAAAAATTTCAGAATTGCACCTTGCAATGTGGAGATATTACTGTTTGTGCATTTACAACATTCATTGATTTTTGCCATTGAAAAACATGTTTTTCATATACCAGAAATGTTTGAAGCTACTGACTGAATGAAAGGAGCTGGCATCTCACTCTCTTTGAATCTTCTTTATCATGCTAGGATTAGCAGGAAAAAGCAAAAAATTTCAGAATTGCACCTTGCAATGTGGAGATATTACTGTTTGTGCATTTACAATATTCATTGATTTTTGCCATTGAAAAACATGTTTTTCATATACCAGAAATGTTTGAAGCTACTGACTGAATGAAAGGAGCTGGCATCTCACTCTCTTTGAATCTTCTTTATTATGCTAGGATTAGCAGGAAAAAGCAAAAAATTTCAGAATTGCACCTTGCAATGTGGAGATATTACTGTTTGTGCATTTACAATATTCATTGATTTTTGCCATTGAAAAACATGTTTTTCATATACCAGAAATGTTTGAAGCTACTGACTGAATGAAAGGAGCTGGCATCTCACTCTCTTTGAATCTTCTTTATCATGCTAGGATTAACAGGAAAAAGCTAAAAATTTCAGAATTGCACCGTGCAATGTGGAGATATTACTGTTTGTGCATTTACAATATTCATTGATTTTTGCCATTGAAAAACATGTTTTTCAAATACCAGAAATGTTTGAAGCTACTGACTGAATGAAAGGAGCTGGCATCTCACTCTCTTTGAATCTTCTTTATCATGCTAGGATTAGCAGGAAAAAGCAAAAAATTTCAGAATTGCACCTTGCAATGTGGAGATATTACTGTTTGTGCATTTACAATATTCATTGATTTTTGCCATTGAAAAACGTTTTTCATATACCAGAAATGTTTGAAGCTACTGACTGAATGAAAGGAGCTGGCATCTCACTCTCTTTGAATCTTCTTTATCATGCTAGGATTAACAGGAAAAAGCAAAAAATTTCAGAATTGCACCTTGCAATGTGGAGATATTACTGTTTGTGCATTTACAATATTCATTGATTTTTGCCATTGAAAAACATGTTTTTCATATACCAGAAATGTTTGAAGCTACTGACTGAATGAAAGGAGCTGGCATCTCACTCTCTTTGAATCTTCTTTATCATGCTAGGATTAACAGGAAAAAGCTAAAAATTTCAGAATTGCACCGTGCAATGTGGAGATATTACTGTTTGTGCATTTACAATATTCATTGATTTTTGCCATTGAAAAACGTTTTTCATATACCAGAAATGTTTGAAGCTACTGACTGAATGAAAGGAGCTGGCATCTCACTCTCTTTGAATCTTCTTTATCATGCTAGGATTAACAGGAAAAAGCAAAAAATTTCAGAATTGCACCTTGCAATGTGGAGATATTACTGTTTGTGCATTTACAATATTCATTGATTTTTGCCATTGAAAAACATGTTTTTCATATACCAGAAATGTTTGAAGCTACTGACTGAATGAAAGGAGCTGGCATCTCACTCTCTTTGAATCTTCTTTATCATGCTAGGATTAACAGGAAAAAGCTAAAAATTTCAGAATTGCACCGTGCAATGTGGAGATATTACTGTTTGTGCATTTACAATATTCATTGATTTTTGCCATTGAAAAACATGTTTTTCATATACCAGAAATGTTTGAAGCTACTGACTGAATGAAAGGAGCTGGCATCTCACTCTCTTTGAATCTTCATCATGCTAGGATTAGCAGGAAAAAGCAAAAAATTTCAGAATTGCACCTTGCAATGTGGAGATATTACTGTTTGTGCATTTACAATATTCATTGATTTTTGCCATTGAAAAACATGTTTTTCATATACCAGAAATGTTTGAAGCTACTGACTGAATGAAAGGAGCTGGCATCTCACTCTCTTTGAATCTTCTTTATCATGCTAGGATTAACAGGAAAAAGCAAAAAATTTCAGAATTGCACCTTGCAATGTGGAGATATTACTGTTTGTGCATTTACAATATTCATTGATTTTTGCCATTGAAAAACATGTTTTTCATATACCAGAAATGTTTGAAGCTACTGACTGAATGAAAGGAGCTGGCATCTCACTCTCTTTGAATCTTCTTTATCATGCTAGGATTAGCAGGAAAAAGCAAAAAATTTCAGAATTGCACCTTGCAATGTGGAGATATTACTGTTTGTGCATTTACAATATTCATTGATTTTTGCCATTGAAAAACATGTTTTTCATATACCAGAAATGTTTGAAGCTACTGACTGAATGAAAGGAGCTGGCATCTCACTCTCTTTGAATCTTCTTTATCATGCTAGGATTAACAGGAAAAAGCTAAAAATTTCAGAATTGCACCGTGCAATGTGGAGATATTACTGTTTGTGCATTTACAATATTCATTGATTTTTGCCATTGAAAAACATGTTTTTCATATACCAGAAATGTTTGAAGCTACTGACTGAATGAAAGGAGCTGGCATCTCACTCTCTTTGAATCTTCTTTATCATGCTAGGATTAGCAGGAAAAAGCAAAAAATTTCAGAATTGCACCTTGCAATGTGGAGATATTACTGTTTGTGCATTTACAATATTCATTGATTTTTGCCATTGAAAAACGTTTTTCATATACCAGAAATGTTTGAAGCTACTGACTGAATGAAAGGAGCTGGCATCTCACTCTCTTTGAATCTTCTTTATCATGCTAGGATTAACAGGAAAAAGCAAAAAATTTCAGAATTGCACCTTGCAATGTGGAGATATTACTGTTTGTGCATTTACAATATTCATTGATTTTTGCCATTGAAAAACATGTTTTTCATATACCAGAAATGTTTGAAGCTACTGACTGAATGAAAGGAGCTGGCATCTCACTCTCTTTGAATCTTCTTTATCATGCTAGGATTAACAGGAAAAAGCTAAAAATTTCAGAATTGCACCGTGCAATGTGGAGATATTACTGTTTGTGCATTTACAATATTCATTGATTTTTGCCATTGAAAAACATGTTTTTCATATACCAGAAATGTTTGAAGCTACTGACTGAATGAAAGGAGCTGGCATCTCACTCTCTTTGAATCTTCTTTATCATGCTAGGATTAACAGGAAAAAGCAAAAAATTTCAGAATTGCACCTTGCAATGTGGAGATATTACTGTTTGTGCATTTACAATATTCATTGATTTTTGCCATTGAAAAACATGTTTTTCATATACCAGAAATGTTTGAAGCTACTGACTGAATGAAAGGAGCTGGCATCTCACTCTCTTTGAATCTTCTTTATCATGCTAGGATTAACAGGAAAAAGCTAAAAATTTCAGAATTGCACCGTGCAATGTGGAAATATTACTGTTTGTGCATTTACAATATTCATTGATTTTTGCCATTGAAAAACATGTTTTTCATATACCAGAAATGTTTGAAGCTACTGACTGAATGAAAGGAGCTGGCATCTCACTCTCTTTGAATCTTCATCATGCTAGGATTAGCAGGAAAAAGCAAAAAATTTCAGAATTGCACCTTGCAATGTGGAGATATTACTGTTTGTGCATTTACAATATTCATTGATTTTTGCCATTGAAAAACATGTTTTTCATATACCAGAAATGTTTGAAGCTACTGACTGAATGAAAGGAGCTGGCATCTCACTCTCTTTGAATCTTCTTTATCATGCTAGGATTAACAGGAAAAAGCAAAAAATTTCAGAATTGCACCTTGCAATGTGGAGATATTACTGTTTGTGCATTTACAATATTCATTGATTTTTGCCATTGAAAAACGTCCAGAAATGTTTGAAGCTACTGACTGAATGAAATGAGCTGGCATCTCACTCTCTTTGAATCTTCTTTATCATGCTAGGATTAACAGGAAAAAGGTAAAAATTTCAGAATTGCACCGTGCAATGTGGAGATATTACTGTTTGTGCATTTACAATATTCATTGATTTTTGCCATTGAAAAACATGTTTTTCATATACCAGAAATGTTTGAAGCTACTGACTGAATGAAAGGAGCTGGCATCTCACTCTCTTTGAATCTTCATCATGCTAGGATTAGCAGGAAAAAGCAAAAAATTTCAGAATTGCACCTTGCAATGTGGAGATATTACTGTTTGTGCATTTACAATATTCATTGATTTTTGCCATTGAAAAACATGTTTTTCATATACCAGAAATGTTTGAAGCTACTGACTGAATGAAAGGAGCTGGCATCTCACTCTCTTTGAATCTTCTTTATCATGCTAGGATTAACAGGAAAAAGCAAAAAATTTCAGAATTGCACCTTGCAATGTGGAGATATTACTGTTTGTGCATTTACAATATTCATTAATTTTTGCCATTGAAAAACATGTTTTTCATATACCAGAAATGTTTGAAGCTACTGACTGAATGAAAGGAGCTGGCATCTCACTCTCTTTGAATCTTCTTTATCATGCTAGGATTAACAGGAAAAAGCTAAAAATTTCAGAATTGCACCGTGCAATGTGGAGATATTACTGTTTGTGCATTTACAATATTCATTGATTTTTGCCATTGAAAAACATGTTTTTCATATACCAGAAATGTTTGAAGCTACTGACTGAATGAAAGGAGCTGGCATCTCACTCTCTTTGAATCTTCTTTATCATGCTAGGATTAGCAGGAAAAAGCAAAAAATTTCAGAATTGCACCTTGCAATGTGGAGATATTACTGTTTGTGCATTTACAATATTCATTGATTTTTGCCATTGAAAAACATGTTTTTCATATACCAGAAATGTTTGAAGCTACTGACTGAAAGGAGCTGGCATCTCACTCTCTTTGAATCTTCTTTATCATGCTAGGATTAACAGGAAAAAGCTAAAAATTTCAGAATTGCACCGTGCAATGTGGAGATATTACTGTTTGTGCATTTACAATATTCATTGATTTTTGCCATTGAAAAACATGTTTTTCATATACCAGAAATGTTTGAAGCTACTGACTGAATGAAAGGAGCTGGCATCTCACTCTCTTTGAATCTTCTTTATCATGCTAGGATTAGCAGGAAAAAGCAAAAAATTTCAGAATTGCACCTTGCAATGTGGAGATATTACTGTTTGTGCATTTACAATATTCATTCATTTTTGCCATTGAAAAACATGTTTTTCATATACCAGAAATGTTTGAAGCTACTGACTGAATGAAAGGAGCTGGCATCTCACTCTCTTTGAATCTTCTTTATCATGCTAGGATTAACAGGAAAAAGCAAAAAAATTCAGAATTGCACCTTGCAATGTGGAGATATTACTGTTTGTGCATTTACAATATTCATTGATTTTTGCCATTGAAAAACATGTTTTTCATATACCAGAAATGTTTGAAGCTACTGACTGAATGAAAGGAGCTGGCATCTCACTCTCTTTGAATCTTCTTTATCATGCTAGGATTAACAGGAAAAAGCTAAAAATTTCAGAATTGCACCGTGCAATGTGGAGATATTACTGTTTGTGCATTTACAATATTCATTGATTTTTGCCATTGAAAAACATGTTTTTCATATACCAGAAATGTTTGAAGCTACTGACTGAATGAAAGGAGCTGGCATCTCACTCTCTTTGAATCTTCTTTATCATGCTAGGATTAGCAGGAAAAAGCAAAAAATTTCAGAATTGCACCTTGCAATGTGGAGATATTACTGTTTGTGCATTTACAATATTCATTGATTTTTGCCATTGAAAAACATGTTTTTCATATACCAGAAATGTTTGAAGCTACTGACTGAATGAAAGGAGCTGGCATCTCACTCTCTTTGAATCTTCTTTATCATGCTAGGATTAACAGGAAAAAGCTAAAAATTTCAGAATTGCACCGTGCAATGTGGAGATATTACTGTTTGTGCATTTACAATATTCATTGATTTTTGCCATTGAAAAACATGTTTTTCATATACCAGAAATGTTTGAAGCTACTGACTGAATGAAAGGAGCTGGCATCTCACTCTCTTTGAATCTTCTTTATCATGCTAGGATTAGCAGGAAAAAGCAAAAAATTTCAGAATTGCACCTTGCAATGTGGAGATATTACTGTTTGTGCATTTACAATATTAATTGATTTTTGCCATTGAAAAACATGTTTTTCATATACCAGAAATGTTTGAAGCTACTGACTGAATGAAAGGAGCTGGCATCTCACTCTCTTTGAATCTTCTTTATCATGCTAGGATTAACAGGAAAAAGCTAAAAATTTCAGAATTGCACCGTGCAATGTGGAGATATTACTGTTTGTGCATTTACAATATTCATTGATTTTTGCCATTGAAAAACATGTTTTTCATATACCAGAAATGTTTGAAGATACTGACTGAATGAAAGGAGCTGGCATCTCACTCTCTTTGAATCTTCTTTATCATGCTAGGATTAGCAGGAAAAAGCAAAAAATTTCAGAATTGCACCTTGCAATGTGGAGATATTACTGTTTGTGCATTTACAATATTCATTCATTTTTGCCATTGAAAAACATGTTTTTCATATACCAGAAATGTTTGAAGCTACTGACTGAATGAAAGGAGCTGGCATCTCACTCTCTTTGAATCTTCTTTATCATGCTAGGATTAACAGGAAAAAGCAAAAAATTTCAGAATTGCACCTTGCAATGTGGAGATATTACTGTTTGTGCATTTACAATATTCATTGATTTTTGCCATTGAAAAACATGTTTTTCATATACCAGAAATGTTTGAAGCTACTGACTGAATGAAAGGAGCTGGCATCTCACTCTCTTTGAATCTTCTTTATCATGCTAGGATTAACAGGAAAAAGCTAAAAATTTCAGAATTGCACCGTGCAATGTGGAGATATTACTGTTTGTGCATTTACAATATTCATTGATTTTTGCCATTGAAAAACATGTTTTTCATATACCAGAAATGTTTGAAGCTACTGACTGAATGAAAGGAGCTGGCATCTCACTCTCTTTGAATCTTCTTTATCATGCTAGGATTAGCAGGAAAAAGCAAAAAATTTCAGAATTGCACCTTGCAATGTGGAGATATTACTGTTTGTGCATTTACAATATTCATTGATTTTTGCCATTGAAAAACATGTTTTTCATATACCAGAAATGTTTGAAGCTACTGACTGAATGAAAGGAGCTGGCATCTCACTCTCTTTGAATCTTCTTTATCATGCTAGGATTAACAGGAAAAAGCAAAAAATTTCAGAATTGCACCTTGCAATGTGGAGATATTACTGTTTGTGCATTTACAATATTCATTGATTTTTGCCATTGAAAAACGTCCAGAAATGTTTGAAGCTACTGACTGAATGAAATGAGCTGGCATCTCACTCTCTTTGAATCTTCTTTATCATGCTAGGATTAACAGGAAAAAGGTAAAAATTTCAGAATTGCACCGTGCAATGTGGAGATATTACTGTTTGTGCATTTACAATATTCATTGATTTTTGCCATTGAAAAACATGTTTTTCATATACCAGAAATGTTTGAAGCTACTGACTGAATGAAAGGAGCTGGCATCTCACTCTCTTTGAATCTTCTTTATCATGCTAGGATTAACAGGAAAAAGCTAAAAATTTCAGAATTGCACCGTGCAATGTGGAGATATTACTGTTTGTGCATTTACAATATTCATTGATTTTTGCCATTGAAAAACATGTTTTTCATATACCAGAAATGTTTGAAGCTACTGACTGAATGAAAGGAGCTGGCATCTCACTCTCTTTGAATCTTCTTTATCATGCTAGGATTAGCAGGAAAAAGCAAAAAATTTCAGAATTGCACCTTGCAATGTGGAGATATTACTGTTTGTGCATTTACAATATTCATTGATTTTTGCCATTGAAAAACATGTTTTTCATATACCAGAAATGTTTGAAGCTACTGACTGAATGAAAGGAGCTGGCATCTCACTCTCTTTGAATCTTCTTTATCATGCTAGGATTAACAGGAAAAAGCAAAAAATTTCAGAATTGCACCTTGCAATGTGGAGATATTACTGTTTGTGCATTTACAATATTCATTGATTTTTGCCATTGAAAAACGTCCAGAAATGTTTGAAGCTACTGACTGAATGAAATGAGCTGGCATCTCACTCTCTTTGAATCTTCTTTATCATGCTAGGATTAACAGGAAAAAGGTAAAAATTTCAGAATTGCACCGTGCAATGTGGAGATATTACTGTTTGTGCATTTACAATATTCATTGATTTTTGCCATTGAAAAACATGTTTTTCATATACCAGAAATGTTTGAAGCTACTGACTGAATGAAAGGAGCTGGCATCTCACTCTCTTTGAATCTTCTTTATCATGCTAGGATTAGCAGGAAAAAGCAAAAAATTTCAGAATTGCACCTTGCAATGTGGAGATATTACTGTTTGTGCATTTACAACATTCATTGATTTTTGCCATTGAAAAACATGTTTTTCATATACCAGAAATGTTTGAAGCTACTGACTGAATGAAAGGAGCTGGCATCTCACTCTCTTTGAATCTTCTTTATCATGCTAGGATTAGCAGGAAAAAGCAAAAAATTTCAGAATTGCACCTTGCAATGTGGAGATATTACTGTTTGTGCATTTACAATATTCATTGATTTTTGCCATTGAAAAACATGTTTTTCATATACCAGAAATGTTTGAAGCTACTGACTGAATGAAAGGAGCTGGCATCTCACTCTCTTTGAATCTTCTTTATTATGCTAGGATTAGCAGGAAAAAGCAAAAAATTTCAGAATTGCACCTTGCAATGTGGAGATATTACTGTTTGTGCATTTACAATATTCATTGATTTTTGCCATTGAAAAACATGTTTTTCATATACCAGAAATGTTTGAAGCTACTGACTGAATGAAAGGAGCTGGCATCTCACTCTCTTTGAATCTTCTTTATCATGCTAGGATTAACAGGAAAAAGCTAAAAATTTCAGAATTGCACCGTGCAATGTGGAGATATTACTGTTTGTGCATTTACAATATTCATTGATTTTTGCCATTGAAAAACATGTTTTTCAAATACCAGAAATGTTTGAAGCTACTGACTGAATGAAAGGAGCTGGCATCTCACTCTCTTTGAATCTTCTTTATCATGCTAGGATTAGCAGGAAAAAGCAAAAAATTTCAGAATTGCACCTTGCAATGTGGAGATATTACTGTTTGTGCATTTACAATATTCATTGATTTTTGCCATTGAAAAACGTTTTTCATATACCAGAAATGTTTGAAGCTACTGACTGAATGAAAGGAGCTGGCATCTCACTCTCTTTGAATCTTCTTTATCATGCTAGGATTAACAGGAAAAAGCAAAAAATTTCAGAATTGCACCGTGCAATGTGGAGATATTACTGTTTGTGCATTTACAATATTCATTGATTTTTGCCATTGAAAAACATGTTTTTCATATACCAGAAATGTTTGAAGATACTGACTGAATGAAAGGAGCTGGCATCTCACTCTCTTTGAATCTTCTTTATCATGCTAGGATTAGCAGGAAAAAGCAAAAAATTTCAGAATTGCACCTTGCAATGTGGAGATATTACTGTTTGTGCATTTACAATATTCATTCATTTTTGCCATTGAAAAACATGTTTTTCATATACCAGAAATGTTTGAAGCTACTGACTGAATGAAAGGAGCTGGCATCTCACTCTCTTTGAATCTTCTTTATCATGCTAGGATTAACAGGAAAAAGCAAAAAATTTCAGAATTGCACCTTGCAATGTGGAGATATTACTGTTTGTGCATTTACAATATTCATTGATTTTTGCCATTGAAAAACATGTTTTTCATATACCAGAAATGTTTGAAGCTACTGACTGAATGAAAGGAGCTGGCATCTCACTCTCTTTGAATCTTCTTTATCATGCTAGGATTAACAGGAAAAAGCTAAAAATTTCAGAATTGCACCGTGCAATGTGGAGATATTACTGTTTGTGCATTTACAATATTCATTGATTTTTGCCATTGAAAAACATGTTTTTCATATACCAGAAATGTTTGAAGCTACTGACTGAATGAAAGGAGCTGGCATCTCACTCTCTTTGAATCTTCTTTATCATGCTAGGATTAGCAGGAAAAAGCAAAAAATTTCAGAATTGCACCTTGCAATGTGGAGATATTACTGTTTGTGCATTTACAATATTCATTGATTTTTGCCATTGAAAAACATGTTTTTCATATACCAGAAATGTTTGAAGCTACTGACTGAATGAAAGGAGCTGGCATCTCACTCTCTTTGAATCTTCTTTATCATGCTAGGATTAACAGGAAAAAGCAAAAAATTTCAGAATTGCACCTTGCAATGTGGAGATATTACTGTTTGTGCATTTACAATATTCATTGATTTTTGCCATTGAAAAACGTCCAGAAATGTTTGAAGCTACTGACTGAATGAAATGAGCTGGCATCTCACTCTCTTTGAATCTTCTTTATCATGCTAGGATTAACAGGAAAAAGGTAAAAATTTCAGAATTGCACCGTGCAATGTGGAGATATTACTGTTTGTGCATTTACAATATTCATTGATTTTTGCCATTGAAAAACATGTTTTTCATATACCAGAAATGTTTGAAGCTACTGACTGAATGAAAGGAGCTGGCATCTCACTCTCTTTGAATCTTCTTTATCATGCTAGGATTAACAGGAAAAAGCTAAAAATTTCAGAATTGCACCGTGCAATGTGGAGATATTACTGTTTGTGCATTTACAATATTCATTGATTTTTGCCATTGAAAAACATGTTTTTCATATACCAGAAATGTTTGAAGCTACTGACTGAATGAAAGGAGCTGGCATCTCACTCTCTTTGAATCTTCTTTATCATGCTAGGATTAGCAGGAAAAAGCAAAAAATTTCAGAATTGCACCTTGCAATGTGGAGATATTACTGTTTGTGCATTTACAATATTCATTGATTTTTGCCATTGAAAAACATGTTTTTCATATACCAGAAATGTTTGAAGCTACTGACTGAATGAAAGGAGCTGGCATCTCACTCTCTTTGAATCTTCTTTATCATGCTAGGATTAACAGGAAAAAGCAAAAAATTTCAGAATTGCACCTTGCAATGTGGAGATATTACTGTTTGTGCATTTACAATATTCATTGATTTTTGCCATTGAAAAACGTCCAGAAATGTTTGAAGCTACTGACTGAATGAAATGAGCTGGCATCTCACTCTCTTTGAATCTTCTTTATCATGCTAGGATTAACAGGAAAAAGGTAAAAATTTCAGAATTGCACCGTGCAATGTGGAGATATTACTGTTTGTGCATTTACAATATTCATTGATTTTTGCCATTGAAAAACATGTTTTTCATATACCAGAAATGTTTGAAGCTACTGACTGAATGAAAGGAGCTGGCATCTCACTCTCTTTGAATCTTCTTTATCATGCTAGGATTAACAGGAAAAAGCTAAAAATTTCAGAATTGCACCGTGCAATGTGGAGATATTACTGTTTGTGCATTTACAATATTCATTGATTTTTGCCATTGAAAAACATGTTTTTCATATACCAGAAATGTTTGAAGCTACTGACTGAATGAAAGGAGCTGGCATCTCACTCTCTTTGAATCTTCTTTATCATGCTAGGATTAGCAGGAAAAAGCAAAAAATTTCAGAATTGCACCTTGCAATGTGGAGATATTACTGTTTGTGCATTTACAATATTCATTGATTTTTGCCATTGAAAAACATGTTTTTCATATACCAGAAATGTTTGAAGCTACTGACTGAATGAAAGGAGCTGGCATCTCACTCTCTTTGAATCTTCTTTATCATGCTAGGATTAACAGGAAAAAGCAAAAAATTTCAGAATTGCACCTTGCAATGTGGAGATATTACTGTTTGTGCATTTACAATATTCATTGATTTTTGCCATTGAAAAACGTCCAGAAATGTTTGAAGCTACTGACTGAATGAAATGAGCTGGCATCTCACTCTCTTTGAATCTTCTTTATCATGCTAGGATTAACAGGAAAAAGGTAAAAATTTCAGAATTGCACCGTGCAATGTGGAGATATTACTGTTTGTGCATTTACAATATTCATTGATTTTTGCCATTGAAAAACATGTTTTTCATATACCAGAAATGTTTGAAGCTACTGACTGAATGAAAGGAGCTGGCATCTCACTCTCTTTGAATCTTCTTTATCATGCTAGGATTAGCAGGAAAAAGCAAAAAATTTCAGAATTGCACCTTGCAATGTGGAGATATTACTGTTTGTGCATTTACAACATTCATTGATTTTTGCCATTGAAAAACATGTTTTTCATATACCAGAAATGTTTGAAGCTACTGACTGAATGAAAGGAGCTGGCATCTCACTCTCTTTGAATCTTCTTTATCATGCTAGGATTAGCAGGAAAAAGCAAAAAATTTCAGAATTGCACCTTGCAATGTGGAGATATTACTGTTTGTGCATTTACAATATTCATTGATTTTTGCCATTGAAAAACATGTTTTTCATATACCAGAAATGTTTGAAGCTACTGACTGAATGAAAGGAGCTGGCATCTCACTCTCTTTGAATCTTCTTTATTATGCTAGGATTAGCAGGAAAAAGCAAAAAATTTCAGAATTGCACCTTGCAATGTGGAGATATTACTGTTTGTGCATTTACAATATTCATTGATTTTTGCCATTGAAAAACATGTTTTTCATATACCAGAAATGTTTGAAGCTACTGACTGAATGAAAGGAGCTGGCATCTCACTCTCTTTGAATCTTCTTTATCATGCTAGGATTAACAGGAAAAAGCTAAAAATTTCAGAATTGCACCGTGCAATGTGGAGATATTACTGTTTGTGCATTTACAATATTCATTGATTTTTGCCATTGAAAAACATGTTTTTCAAATACCAGAAATGTTTGAAGCTACTGACTGAATGAAAGGAGCTGGCATCTCACTCTCTTTGAATCTTCTTTATCATGCTAGGATTAGCAGGAAAAAGCAAAAAATTTCAGAATTGCACCTTGCAATGTGGAGATATTACTGTTTGTGCATTTACAATATTCATTGATTTTTGCCATTGAAAAACGTTTTTCATATACCAGAAATGTTTGAAGCTACTGACTGAATGAAAGGAGCTGGCATCTCACTCTCTTTGAATCTTCTTTATCATGCTAGGATTAACAGGAAAAAGCAAAAAATTTCAGAATTGCACCTTGCAATGTGGAGATATTACTGTTTGTGCATTTACAATATTCATTGATTTTTGCCATTGAAAAACATGTTTTTCATATACCAGAAATGTTTGAAGCTACTGACTGAATGAAAGGAGCTGGCATCTCACTCTCTTTGAATCTTCTTTATCATGCTAGGATTAACAGGAAAAAGCTAAAAATTTCAGAATTGCACCGTGCAATGTGGAGATATTACTGTTTGTGCATTTACAATATTCATTGATTTTTGCCATTGAAAAACGTTTTTCATATACCAGAAATGTTTGAAGCTACTGACTGAATGAAAGGAGCTGGCATCTCACTCTCTTTGAATCTTCTTTATCATGCTAGGATTAACAGGAAAAAGCAAAAAATTTCAGAATTGCACCTTGCAATGTGGAGATATTACTGTTTGTGCATTTACAATATTCATTGATTTTTGCCATTGAAAAACATGTTTTTCATATACCAGAAATGTTTGAAGCTACTGACTGAATGAAAGGAGCTGGCATCTCACTCTCTTTGAATCTTCTTTATCATGCTAGGATTAACAGGAAAAAGCTAAAAATTTCAGAATTGCACCGTGCAATGTGGAGATATTACTGTTTGTGCATTTACAATATTCATTGATTTTTGCCATTGAAAAACATGTTTTTCATATACCAGAAATGTTTGAAGCTACTGACTGAATGAAAGGAGCTGGCATCTCACTCTCTTTGAATCTTCATCATGCTAGGATTAGCAGGAAAAAGCAAAAAATTTCAGAATTGCACCTTGCAATGTGGAGATATTACTGTTTGTGCATTTACAATATTCATTGATTTTTGCCATTGAAAAACATGTTTTTCATATACCAGAAATGTTTGAAGCTACTGACTGAATGAAAGGAGCTGGCATCTCACTCTCTTTGAATCTTCTTTATCATGCTAGGATTAACAGGAAAAAGCAAAAAATTTCAGAATTGCACCTTGCAATGTGGAGATATTACTGTTTGTGCATTTACAATATTCATTGATTTTTGCCATTGAAAAACATGTTTTTCATATACCAGAAATGTTTGATGCTACTGACTGAATGAAAGGAGCTGGCATCTCACTCTCTTTGAATCTTCTTTATCATGCTAGGATTAACAGGAAAAAGCTAAAAATTTCAGAATTGCACCGTGCAATGTGGAGATATTACTGTTTGTGCATTTACAATATTCATTGATTTTTGCCATTGAAAAACATGTTTTTCATATACCAGAAATGTTTGAAGCTACTGACTGAATGAAAGGAGCTGGCATCTCACTCTCTTTGAATCTTCTTTATCATGCTAGGATTAGCAGGAAAAAGCAAAAAATTTCAGAATTGCACCTTGCAATGTGGAGATATTACTGTTTGTGCATTTACAATATTCATTGATTTTTGCCATTGAAAAACATGTTTTTCATATACCAGAAATGTTTGAAGCTACTGACTGAAAGGAGCTGGCATCTCACTCTTTGAATCTTCTTTATCATGCTAGGATTAACAGGAAAAAGCTAAAAATTTCAGAATTGCACCGTGCAATGTGGAGATATTACTGTTTGTGCATTTACAATATTCATTGATTTTTGCCATTGAAAAACATGTTTTTCATATACCAGAAATGTTTGAAGCTACTGACTGAATGAAAGGAGCTGGCATCTCACTCTCTTTGAATCTTCTTTATCATGCTAGGATTAGCAGGAAAAAGCAAAAAATTTCAGAATTGCACCTTGCAATGTGGAGATATTACTGTTTGTGCATTTACAATATTCATTCATTTTTGCCATTGAAAAACATGTTTTTCATATACCAGAAATGTTTGAAGCTACTGACTGAATGAAAGGAGCTGGCATCTCACTCTCTTTGAATCTTCTTTATCATGCTAGGATTAACAGGAAAAAGCAAAAAAATTCAGAATTGCACCTTGCAATGTGGAGATATTACTGTTTGTGCATTTACAATATTCATTGATTTTTGCCATTGAAAAACATGTTTTTCATATACCAGAAATGTTTGAAGCTACTGACTGAATGAAAGGAGCTGGCATCTCACTCTCTTTGAATCTTCTTTATCATGCTAGGATTAACAGGAAAAAGCTAAAAATTTCAGAATTGCACCGTGCAATGTGGAGATATTACTGTTTGTGCATTTACAATATTCATTGATTTTTGCCATTGAAAAACATGTTTTTCATATACCAGAAATGTTTGAAGCTACTGACTGAATGAAAGGAGCTGGCATCTCACTCTCTTTGAATCTTCTTTATCATGCTAGGATTAGCAGGAAAAAGCAAAAAATTTCAGAATTGCACCTTGCAATGTGGAGATATTACTGTTTGTGCATTTACAATATTCATTGATTTTTGCCATTGAAAAACATGTTTTTCATATACCAGAAATGTTTGAAGCTACTGACTGAATGAAAGGAGCTGGCATCTCACTCTCTTTGAATCTTCTTTATCATGCTAGGATTAACAGGAAAAAGCAAAAAATTTCAGAATTGCACCTTGCAATGTGGAGATATTACTGTTTGTGCATTTACAATATTCATTGATTTTTGCCATTGAAAAACATGTTTTTCATATACCAGAAATGTTTGATGCTACTGACTGAATGAAAGGAGCTGGCATCTCACTCTCTTTGAATCTTCTTTATCATGCTAGGATTAACAGGAAAAAGCTAAAAATTTCAGAATTGCACCGTGCAATGTGGAGATATTACTGTTTGTGCATTTACAATATTCATTGATTTTTGCCATTGAAAAACATGTTTTTCATATACCAGAAATGTTTGAAGCTACTGACTGAATGAAAGGAGCTGGCATCTCACTCTCTTTGAATCTTCTTTATCATGCTAGGATTAGCAGGAAAAAGCAAAAAATTTCAGAATTGCACCTTGCAATGTGGAGATATTACTGTTTGTGCATTTACAATATTCATTGATTTTTGCCATTGAAAAACATGTTTTTCATATACCAGAAATGTTTGAAGCTACTGACTGAAAGGAGCTGGCATCTCACTCTTTGAATCTTCTTTATCATGCTAGGATTAACAGGAAAAAGCTAAAAATTTCAGAATTGCACCGTGCAATGTGGAGATATTACTGTTTGTGCATTTACAATATTCATTGATTTTTGCCATTGAAAAACATGTTTTTCATATACCAGAAATGTTTGAAGCTACTGACTGAATGAAAGGAGCTGGCATCTCACTCTCTTTGAATCTTCTTTATCATGCTAGGATTAGCAGGAA
>NW_027370317.1:0-36714 GCF_046119375.1 Phyllobates terribilis | reverse complement strand
AAAGGAGCTGGCATCTCACTCTCTTTGAATCTTCTTTATCATGCTAGGATTAGCAGGAAAAAGCAAAAAATTTCAGAATTGCACCTTGCAATGTGGAGATATTACTGTTTGTGCATTTACAATATTCATTGATTTATGCCATTGAAAAACATGTTTTTCATATACCAGAAATGTTTGAAGCTACTGACTGAATGAAAGGAGCTGGCATCTCACTCTCTTTGAATCTTCTTTATCATGCTAGGATTAACAGGAAAAAGCAAAAAATTTCAGAATTGCACCTTGCAATGTGGAGATATTACTGTTTGTGCATTTACAATATTCATTGATTTTTGCCATTGAAAAACATGTTTTTCATATACCAGAAATGTTTGAAGCTACTGACTGAATGAAAGGAGCTGGCATCTCACTCTCTTTGAATCTTCTTTATCATGCTAGGATTAACAGGAAAAAGCTAAAAATTTCAGAATTGCACCGTGCAATGTGGAGATATTACTGTTTGTGCATTTACAATATTCATTGATTTTTGCCATTGAAAAACATGTTTTTCATATACCAGAAATGTTTGAAGCTACTGACTGAATGAAAGGAGCTGGCATCTCACTCTCTTTGAATCTTCTTTATCATGCTAGGATTAGCAGGAAAAAGCAAAAAATTTCCGAATTGCACCTTGCAATGTGGAGATATTACTGTTTGTGCATTTACAATATTCATTGATTTTTGCCATTGAAAAACATGTTTTTCATATACCAGAAATGTTTGAAGCTACTGACTGAATGAAAGGAGCTGGCATCTCACTCTCTTTGAATCTTCTTTATCATGCTAGGATTAGCAGGATAAAGCAAAAAATTTCAGAATTGCACCTTGCAATGTGGAGATATTACTGTTTGTGCATTTACAATATTCATTGATTTTTGCCATTGAAAAACATGTTTTTCATATACCAGAAATGTTTGAAGCTACTGACTGAATGAAAGGAGCTGGCATCTCACTCTCTTTGAATCTTCTTTATCATGCTAGGATTAACAGGAAAAAGCAAAAAATTTCAGAATTGCACCTTGCAATGTGGAGATATTACTGTTTGTGCATTTACAATATTCATTGATTTTTGCCATTGAAAAACGTCCAGAAATGTTTGAAGCTACTGACTGAATGAAAGGAGCTGGCATCTCACTCTCTTTGAATCTTCTTTATCATGCTAGGATTAGCAGGAAAAAGCAAAAAATTTCAGAATTGCACCGTGCAATGTGGAGATATTACTGTTTGTGCATTTACAATATTCATTGATTTTTGCCATTGAAAAACATGTTTTTCATATACCAGAAATGTTTGAAGCTACTGACTGATTGAAAGGAGCTGGCATCTCACTCTCTTTGAATCTTCTTTATCATGCTAGGATTAGCAGGAAAAAGCAAAAAATTTCAGAATTGCACCTTGCAATGTGGAGATATTACTGTTTGTGCATTTACAATATTCATTGATTTTTGCCATTGAAAAACATGTTTTTCATATACCAGAAATGTTTGAAGCTACTGACTGAATGAAAGGAGCTGGCATCTCACTCTCTTTGAATCTTCTTTATCATGCTAGGATTAACAGGAAAAAGCAAAAAATTTCAGAATTGCACCTTGCAATGTGGAGATATTACTGTTTGTGCATTTACAATATTCATTGATTTTTGCCATTGAAAAACATGTTTTTCATATACCAGAAATGTTTGAAGCTACTGACTGAATGAAAGGAGCTGGCATATCACTCTCTTTGAATCTTCTTTATCATGCTAGGATTAACAGGAAAAAGCAAAAAATTTCAGAATTGCACCTTGCAATGTGGAGATATTACTGTTTGTGCATTTACAATATTCATTGATTTTTGCCATTGAAAAACGTCCAGAAATGTTTGAAGCTACTGACTGAATGAAAGGAGCTGGCATCTCACTCTCTTTGAATCTTCATCATGCTAGGATTAACAGGAAAAAGCTAAAAATTTCAGAATTGCACCGTGCAATGTGGAGATATTACTGTTTGTGCATTTACAATATTCATTGATTTTTGCCATTGAAAAACATGTTTTTCATATACCAGAAATGTTTGAAGCTACTGACTGAATGCAAGGAGCTGGCATCTCACTCTCTTTGAATCTTCTTTATCATGCTAGGATTAGCAGGAAAAAGCAAAAAATTTCAGAATTGCACCTTGCAATGTGGAGATATTACTGTTTGTGCATTTACAATATTTATTGATTTTTGCCATTGAAAAACATGTTTTTCATATACCAGAAATGTTTGAAGCTACTGACTGAATGAAAGGAGCTGGCATCTCACTCTCTTTGAATCTTCTTTATCATGCTAGGATTAACAGGAAAAAGCTAAAAATTTCAGAATTGCACCGTGCAATGTGGAGATATTACTGTTTGTGCATTTACAATATTCATTGATTTTTGCCATTGAAAAACATGTTTTTCATATACCAGAAATGTTTGAAGCTACTGACTGAATGAAAGGAGCTGGCATCTCACTCTCTTTGAATCTTCTTTATCATGCTAGGATTAACAGGAAAAAGCTAAAAATTTCAGAATTGCACCGTGCAATGTGGAGATATTACTGTTTGTGCATTTACAATATTCATTGATTTTTGCCATTGAAAAACATGTTTTTCATATACCAGAAATGTTTGAAGCTACTGACTGAATGAAAGGAGCTGGCATCTCACTCTCTTTGAATCTTCTTTATCATGCTAGGATTAACAGGAAAAAGCAAAAAATTTCAGAATTGCACCTTGCAATGTGGAGATATTACTGTTTGTGCATTTACAATATTCATTGATTTTTGCCATTGAAAAACGTCCAGAAATGTTTGAAGCTACTGACTGAATGAAAGGAGCTGGCATCTCACTCTCTTTGAATCTTCTTTATCATGCTAGGATTAGCAGGAAAAAGCAAAAAATTTCAGAATTGCACCGTGCAATGTGGAGATATTACTGTTTGTGCATTTACAATATTCATTGATTTTTGCCATTGAAAAACATGTTTTTCATATACCAGAAATGTTTGAAGCTACTGACTGAATGAAAGGAGCTGGCATCTCACTCTCTTTGAATCTTCTTTATCATGCTAGGATTAACAGGAAAAAGCTAAAAATTTCAGAATTGCACCGTGCAATGTGGAGATATTACTGTTTGTGCATTTACAATATTCATTGATTTTTGCCATTGAAAAACATGTTTTTCATATACCAGAAATGTTTGAAGCTACTGACTGAATGAAAGGAGCTGGCATCTCACTCTCTTTGAATCTTCTTTATCATGCTAGGATTAACAGGAAAAAGCTAAAAATTTCAGAATTGCACCGTGCAATGTGGAGATATTACTGTTTGTGCATTTACAATATTCATTGATTTTTGCCATTGAAAAACATGTTTTTCATATACCAGAAATGTTTGAAGCTACTGACTGAATGAAAGGAGCTGGCATCTCACTCTCTTTGAATCTTCTTTATCATGCTAGGATTAACAGGAAAAAGCAAAAAATTTCAGAATTGCACCTTGCAATGTGGAGATATTACTGTTTGTGCATTTACAATATTCATTGATTTTTGCCATTGAAAAACGTCCAGAAATGTTTGAAGCTACTGACTGAATGAAAGGAGCTGGCATCTCACTCTCTTTGAATCTTCTTTATCATGCTAGGATTAGCAGGAAAAAGCAAAAAATTTCAGAATTGCACCGTGCAATGTGGAGATATTACTGTTTGTGCATTTACAATATTCATTGATTTTTGCCATTGAAAAACATGTTTTTCATATACCAGAAATGTTTGAAGCTACTGACTGATTGAAAGGAGCTGGCATCTCACTCTCTTTGAATCTTCTTTATCATGCTAGGATTAGCAGGAAAAAGCAAAAAATTTCAGAATTGCACCTTGCAATGTGGAGATATTACTGTTTGTGCATTTACAATATTCATTGATTTTTGCCATTGAAAAACATGTTTTTCATATACCAGAAATGTTTGAAGCTACTGACTGAATGAAAGGAGCTGGCATCTCACTCTCTTTGAATCTTCTTTATCATGCTAGGATTAACAGGAAAAAGCAAAAAATTTCAGAATTGCACCTTGCAATGTGGAGATATTACTGTTTGTGCATTTACAATATTCATTGATTTTTGCCATTGAAAAACATGTTTTTCATATACCAGAAATGTTTGAAGCTACTGACTGAATGAAAGGAGCTGGCATATCACTCTCTTTGAATCTTCTTTATCATGCTAGGATTAACAGGAAAAAGCAAAAAATTTCAGAATTGCACCTTGCAATGTGGAGATATTACTGTTTGTGCATTTACAATATTCATTGATTTTTGCCATTGAAAAACGTCCAGAAATGTTTGAAGCTACTGACTGAATGAAAGGAGCTGGCATCTCACTCTCTTTGAATCTTCTTTATCATGCTAGGATTAACAGGAAAAAGCTAAAAATTTCAGAATTGCACCGTGCAATGTGGAGATATTACTGTTTGTGCATTTACAATATTCATTGATTTTTGCCATTGAAAAACATGTTTTTCATATACCAGAAATGTTTGAAGCTACTGACTGAATGCAAGGAGCTGGCATCTCACTCTCTTTGAATCTTCTTTATCATGCTAGGATTAGCAGGAAAAAGCAAAAAATTTCAGAATTGCACCTTGCAATGTGGAGATATTACTGTTTGTGCATTTACAATATTCATTGATTTTTGCCATTGAAAAACATGTTTTTCATATACCAGAAATGTTTGAAGCTACTGACTGAATGAAAGGAGCTGGCATCTCACTCTCTTTGAATCTTCTTTATCATGCTAGGATTAACAGGAAAAAGCAAAAAATTTCAGAATTGCACCTTGCAATGTGGAGATATTACTGTTTGTGCATTTACAATATTCATTGATTTTTGCCATTGAAAAACATGTTTTTCATATACCAGAAATGTTTGAAGCTACTGACTGAATGAAAGGAGCTGGCATCTCACTCTCTTTGAATCTTCTTTATCATGCTAGGATTAACAGGAAAAAGCAAAAAATTTCAGAATTGCACCTTGCAATGTGGAGATATTACTGTTTGTGCATTTACAATATTCATTGATTTTTGCCATTGAAAAACATGTTTTTCATATACCAGAAATGTTTGAAGCTACTGACTGAATGAAAGGAGCTGGCATCTCACTCTCTTTGAATCTTCTTTATCATGCTAGGATTAACAGGAAAAAGCTAAAAATTTCAGAATTGCACCGTGCAATGTGGAGATATTACTGTTTGTGCATTTACAATATTCATTGATTTTTGCCATTGAAAAACATGTTTTTCATATACCAGAAATGTTTGAAGCTACTGACTGAATGAAAGGAGCTGGCATCTCACTCTCTTTGAATCTTCTTTATCATGCTAGGATTAGCAGGAAAAAGCAAAAAATTTCAGAATTGCACCTTGCAATGTGGAGATATTACTGTTTGTGCATTTACAATATTCATTGATTTTTGCCATTGAAAAACATGTTTTTCATATACCAGAAATGTTTGAAGCTACTGACTGAATGAAAGGAGCTGGCATCTCACTCTCTTTGAATCTTCTTTATCATGCTAGGATTAACAGGAAAAAGCTAAAAATTTCAGAATTGCACCGTGCAATGTGGAGATATTACTGTTTGTGCATTTACAATATTCATTGATTTTTGCCATTGAAAAACATGTTTTTCATATACCAGAAATGTTTGAAGCTACTGACTGAATGAAAGGAGCTGGCATCTCACTCTCTTTGAATCTTCTTTATCATGCTAGGATTAGCAGGAAAAAGCAAAAAATTTCAGAATTGCACCTTGCAATGTGGAGATATTACTGTTTGTGCATTTACAATATTCATTGATTTTTGCCATTGAAAAACATGTTTTTCATATACCAGAAATGTTTGAAGCTACTGACTGAATGAAAGGAGCTGGCATCTCACTCTCTTTGAATCTTCTTTATCATGCTAGGATTAACAGGAAAAAGCTAAAAATTTCAGAATTGCACCGTGCAATGTGGAGATATTACTGTTTGTGCATTTACAATATTCATTGATTTTTGCCATTGAAAAACATGTTTTTCATATACCAGAAATGTTTGAAGCTACTGACTGAATGAAAGGAGCTGGCATCTCACTCTCTTTGAATCTTCTTTATCATGCTAGGATTAGCAGGAAAAAGCAAAAAATTTCAGAATTGCACCTTGCAATGTGGAGATATTACTGTTTGTGCATTTACAATATTCATTGATTTATGCCATTGAAAAACATGTTTTTCATATACCAGAAATGTTTGAAGCTACTGACTGAATGAAAGGAGCTGGCATCTCACTCTCTTTGAATCTTCTTTATCATGCTAGGATTAACAGGAAAAAGCAAAAAATTTCAGAATTGCACCTTGCAATGTGGAGATATTACTGTTTGTGCATTTACAATATTCATTGATTTTTGCCATTGAAAAACATGTTTTTCATATACCAGAAATGTTTGAAGCTACTGACTGAATGAAAGGAGCTGGCATCTCACTCTCTTTGAATCTTCTTTATCATGCTAGGATTAACAGGAAAAAGCTAAAAATTTCAGAATTGCACCGTGCAATGTGGAGATATTACTGTTTGTGCATTTACAATATTCATTGATTTTTGCCATTGAAAAACATGTTTTTCATATACCAGAAATGTTTGAAGCTACTGACTGAATGAAAGGAGCTGGCATCTCACTCTCTTTGAATCTTCTTTATCATGCTAGGATTAGCAGGAAAAAGCAAAAAATTTCCGAATTGCACCTTGCAATGTGGAGATATTACTGTTTGTGCATTTACAATATTCATTGATTTTTGCCATTGAAAAACATGTTTTTCATATACCAGAAATGTTTGAAGCTACTGACTGAATGAAAGGAGCTGGCATCTCACTCTCTTTGAATCTTCTTTATCATGCTAGGATTAGCAGGATAAAGCAAAAAATTTCAGAATTGCACCTTGCAATGTGGAGATATTACTGTTTGTGCATTTACAATATTCATTGATTTTTGCCATTGAAAAACATGTTTTTCATATACCAGAAATGTTTGAAGCTACTGACTGAATGAAAGGAGCTGGCATCTCACTCTCTTTGAATCTTCTTTATCATGCTAGGATTAACAGGAAAAAGGAAAAAATTTCAGAATTGCACCTTGCAATGTGGAGATATTACTGTTTGTGCATTTACAATATTCATTGATTTTTGCCATTGAAAAACGTCCAGAAATGTTTGAAGCTACTGACTGAATGAAAGGAGCTGGCATCTCACTCTCTTTGAATCTTCTTTATCATGCTAGGATTAGCAGGAAAAAGCAAAAAATTTCAGAATTGCACCGTGCAATGTGGAGATATTACTGTTTGTGCATTTACAATATTCATTGATTTTTGCCATTGAAAAACATGTTTTTCATATACCAGAAATGTTTGAAGCTACTGACTGATTGAAAGGAGCTGGCATCTCACTCTCTTTGAATCTTCTTTATCATGCTAGGATTAGCAGGAAAAAGCAAAAAATTTCAGAATTGCACCTTGCAATGTGGAGATATTACTGTTTGTGCATTTACAATATTCATTGATTTTTGCCATTGAAAAACATGTTTTTCATATACCAGAAATGTTTGAAGCTACTGACTGAATGAAAGGAGCTGGCATCTCACTCTCTTTGAATCTTCTTTATCATGCTAGGATTAACAGGAAAAAGCAAAAAATTTCAGAATTGCACCTTGCAATGTGGAGATATTACTGTTTGTGCATTTACAATATTCATTGATTTTTGCCATTGAAAAACATGTTTTTCATATACCAGAAATGTTTGAAGCTACTGACTGAATGAAAGGAGCTGGCATATCACTCTCTTTGAATCTTCTTTATCATGCTAGGATTAACAGGAAAAAGCAAAAAATTTCAGAATTGCACCTTGCAATGTGGAGATATTACTGTTTGTGCATTTACAATATTCATTGATTTTTGCCATTGAAAAACGTCCAGAAATGTTTGAAGCTACTGACTGAATGAAAGGAGCTGGCATCTCACTCTCTTTGAATCTTCTTTATCATGCTAGGATTAACAGGAAAAAGCTAAAAATTTCAGAATTGCACCGTGCAATGTGGAGATATTACTGTTTGTGCATTTACAATATTCATTGATTTTTGCCATTGAAAAACATGTTTTTCATATACCAGAAATGTTTGAAGCTACTGACTGAATGCAAGGAGCTGGCATCTCACTCTCTTTGAATCTTCTTTATCATGCTAGGATTAGCAGGAAAAAGCAAAAAATTTCAGAATTGCACCTTGCAATGTGGAGATATTACTGTTTGTGCATTTACAATATTTATTGATTTTTGCCATTGAAAAACATGTTTTTCATATACCAGAAATGTTTGAAGCTACTGACTGAATGAAAGGAGCTGGCATCTCACTCTCTTTGAATCTTCTTTATCATGCTAGGATTAACAGGAAAAAGCTAAAAATTTCAGAATTGCACCGTGCAATGTGGAGATATTACTGTTTGTGCATTTACAATATTCATTGATTTTTGCCATTGAAAAACATGTTTTTCATATACCAGAAATGTTTGAAGCTACTGACTGAATGAAAGGAGCTGGCATCTCACTCTCTTTGAATCTTCTTTATCATGCTAGGATTAACAGGAAAAAGCTAAAAATTTCAGAATTGCACCGTGCAATGTGGAGATATTACTGTTTGTGCATTTACAATATTCATTGATTTTTGCCATTGAAAAACATGTTTTTCATATACCAGAAATGTTTGAAGCTACTGACTGAATGAAAGGAGCTGGCATCTCACTCTCTTTGAATCTTCTTTATCATGCTAGGATTAGCAGGAAAAAGCAAAAAATTTCAGAATTGCACCTTGCAATGTGGAGATATTACTGTTTGTGCATTTACAATATTCATTGATTTTTGCCATTGAAAAACGTCCAGAAATGTTTGAAGCTACTGACTGAATGAAAGGAGCTGGCATCTCACTCTCTTTGAATCTTCTTTATCATGCTAGGATTAGCAGGAAAAAGCAAAAAATTTCAGAATTGCACCTTGCAATGTGGAGATATTACTGTTTGTGCATTTACAATATTCATTGATTTTTGCCATTGAAAAACATGTTTTTCATATACCAGAAATGTTTGAAGCTACTGACTGAATGAAAGGAGCTGGCATCTCACTCTGAATCTTCTTTATCATGCTAGGATTAGCAGGAAAAAGCAAACAATTTCAGAATTGCACCTTGCAATGTGGAGATATTACTGTTTGTGCATTTACAATATTCATTGATTTTTGCCATTGAAAAACATGTTTTTCATATACCAGAAATGTTTGAAGCTACTGACTGAATGAAAGGAGCTGGCATCTCACTCTCTTTGAATCTTCTTTATCATGCTAGGATTAACAGGAAAAAGCTAAAAATTTCAGAATTGCACCGTGCAATGTGGAGATATTACTGTTTGTGCATTTACAATATTCATTGATTTTTGCCATTGAAAAACATGTTTTTCATATACCAGAAATGTTTGAAGCTACTGACTGAATGAAATGAGCTGGCATCTCACTCTCTTTGAATCTTCTTTATCATGCTAGGATTAGCAGGATAAAGCAAAAAATTTCAGAATTGCACCTTGCAATGTGGAGATATTACTGTTTGTGCATTTACAATATTCATTGATTTTTGCCATTGAAAAACATGTTTTTCATATACCAGAAATGTTTGAAGCTACTGACTGAATGAAAGGAGCTGGCATCTCACTCTCTTTGAATCTTCTTTATCATGCTAGGATTAACAGGAAAAAGCAAAAAATTTCAGAATTGCACCTTGCAATGTGGAGATATTACTGTTTGTGCATTTACAATATTCATTGATTTTTGCCATTGAAAAACATGTTTTTCATATACCAGAAATGTTTGAAGCTACTGACTGAATGAAAGGAGCTGGCATCTCACTCTCTTTGAATCTTCTTTATCATGCTAGGATTAACAGGAAAAAGCAAAAAATTTCAGAATTGCACCTTGCAATGTGGAGATATTACTGTTTGTGCATTTACAATATTCATTGATTTTTGCCATTGAAAAACATGTTTTTCATATACCAGAAATGTTTGAAGCTACTGACTGAATGAAAGGAGCTGGCATCTCACTCTCTTTGAATCTTCTTTATCATGCTAGGATTAACAGGAAAAAGCTAAAAATTTCAGAATTGCACCGTGCAATGTGGAGATATTACTGTTTGTGCATTTACAATATTCATTGATTTTTGCCATTGAAAAACATGTTTTTCATATACCAGAAATGTTTGAAGCTACTGACTGAATGAAAGGAGCTGGCATCTCACTCTCTTTGAATCTTCTTTATCATGCTAGGATTAGCAGGAAAAAGCAAAACATTTCAGAATTGCACCTTGCAATGTGGAGATATTACTGTTTGTGCATTTACAATATTCATTGATTTTTGCCATTGAAAAACATGTTTTTCATATACCAGAAATGTTTGAAGCTACTGACTGAATGAAAGGAGCTGGCATCTCACTCTCTTTGAATCTTCTTTATCATGCTAGGATTAACAGGAAAAAGCTAAAAATTTCAGAATTGCACCGTGCAATGTGGAGATATTACTGTTTGTGCATTTACAATATTCATTGATTTTTGCCATTGAAAAACATGTTTTTCATATACCAGAAATGTTTGAAGCTACTGACTGAATGAAAGGAGCTGGCATCTCACTCTCTTTGAATCTTATCATGCTAGGATTAGCAGGAAAAAGCAAAAAATTTCAGAATTGCACCTTGCAATGTGGAGATATTACTGTTTGTGCATTTACAATATTCATTGATTTATGCCATTGAAAAACATGTTTTTCATATACCAGAAATGTTTGAAGCTACTGACTGAATGAAAGGAGCTGGCATCTCACTCTCTTTGAATCTTCTTTATCATGCTAGGATTAACAGGAAAAAGCTAAAAATTTCAGAATTGCACCGTGCAATGTGGAGATATTACTGTTTGTGCATTTACAATATTCATTGATTTTTGCCATTGAAAAACATGTTTTTCATATACCAGAAATGTTTGAAGCTACTGACTGAATGAAAGGAGCTGGCATCTCACTCTCTTTGAATCTTCTTTATCATGCTAGGATTAGCAGGAAAAAGCAAAAAATTTCAGAATTGCACCTTGCAATGTGGAGATATTACTGTTTGTGCATTTACAATATTCATTGATTTTTGCCATTGAAAAACATGTTTTTCATATACCAGAAATGTTTGAAGCTACTGACTGAATGAAAGGAGCTGGCATCTCACTCTCTTTGAATCTTCTTTATCATGCTAGGATTAACAGGAAAAAGCTAAAAATTTCAGAATTGCACCGTGCAATGTGGAGATATTACTGTTTGTGCATTTACAATATTCATTGATTTTTGCCATTGAAAAACATGTTTTTCATATACCAGAAATGTTTGAAGCTACTGACTGAATGAAAGGAGCTGGCATCTCACTCTCTTTGAATCTTCTTTATCATGCTAGGATTAGCAGGAAAAAGCAAAAAATTTCAGAATTGCACCTTGCAATGTGGAGATATTACTGTTTGTGCATTTACAATATTCATTGATTTTTGCCATTGAAAAACATGTTTTTCATATACCAGAAATGTTTGAAGCTACTGACTGAATGAAAGGAGCTGGCATCTCACTCTCTTTGAATCTTCTTTATCATGCTAGGATTAACAGGAAAAAGCAAAAAATTTCAGAATTGCACCTTGCAATGTGGAGATATTACTGTTTGTGCATTTACAATATTCATTGATTTTTGCCATTGAAAAACATGTTTTTCATATACCAGAAATGTTTGAAGCTACTGACTGAATGAAAGGAGCTGGCATCTCACTCTCTTTGAATCTTCTTTATCATGCTAGGATTAGCAGGAAAAAGCAAAAAATTTCAGAATTGCACCTTGCAATGTGGAGATATTACTGTTTGTGCATTTACAATATTCATTGATTTTTGCCATTGAAAAACATGTTTTTCATATACCAGAAATGTTTGAAGCTACTGACTGAATGAAAGGAGCTGGCATCTCACTCTGAATCTTCTTTATCATGCTAGGATTAGCAGGAAAAAGCAAACAATTTCAGAATTGCACCTTGCAATGTGGAGATATTACTGTTTGTGCATTTACAATATTCATTGATTTTTGCCATTGAAAAATGTTTTTCATATACCAGAAATGTTTGAAGCTACTGACTGAATGAAAGGAGCTGGCATCTCACTCTCTTTGAATCTTCTTTATCATGCTAGGATTAACAGGAAAAAGCTAAAAATTTCAGAATTGCACCGTGCAATGTGGAGATATTACTGTTTGTGCATTTACAATATTCATTGATTTTTGCCATTGAAAAACATGTTTTTCATATACCAGAAATGTTTGAAGCTACTGACTGAATGAAAGGAGCTGGCATCTCACTCTCTTTGAATCTTCTTTATCATGCTAGGATTAGCAGGAAAAAGCAAAAAATTTCAGAATTGCACCTTGCAATGTGGAGATATTACTGTTTGTGCATTTACAATATTCATTGATTTTTGCCATTGAAAAACATGTTTTTCATATACCAGAAATGTTTGAAGCTACTGACTGAATGAAAGGAGCTGGCATCTCACTCTCTTTGAATCTTCTTTATCATGCTAGGATTAGCAGGAAAAAGCAAAAAATTTCAGAATTGCACCTTGCAATGTGGAGATATTACTGTTTGTGCATTTACAATATTCATTGATTTTTGCCATTGAAAAACATGTTTTTCATATACCAGAAATGTTTGAAGCTACTGACTGAATGAAAGGAGCTGGCATCTCACTCTGAATCTTCTTTATCATGCTAGGATTAGCAGGAAAAAGCAAACAATTTCAGAATTGCACCTTGCAATGTGGAGATATTACTGTTTGTGCATTTACAATATTCATTGATTTTTGCCATTGAAAAATGTTTTTCATATACCAGAAATGTTTGAAGCTACTGACTGAATGAAAGGAGCTGGCATCTCACTCTCTTTGAATCTTCTTTATCATGCTAGGATTAACAGGAAAAAGCTAAAAATTTCAGAATTGCACCGTGCAATGTGGAGATATTACTGTTTGTGCATTTACAATATTCATTGATTTTTGCCATTGAAAAACATGTTTTTCATATACCAGAAATGTTTGAAGCTACTGACTGAATGAAAGGAGCTGGCATCTCACTCTCTTTGAATCTTCTTTATCATGCTAGGATTAGCAGGATAAAGCAAAAAATTTCAGAATTGCACCTTGCAATGTGGAGATATTACTGTTTGTGCATTTACAATATTCATTGATTTTTGCCATTGAAAAACATGTTTTTCATATACCAGAAATGTTTGAAGCTACTGACTGAATGAAAGGAGCTGGCATCTCACTCTCTTTGAATCTTCTTTATCATGCTAGGATTAACAGGAAAAAGCAAAAAATTTCAGAATTGCACCTTGCAATGTGGAGATATTACTGTTTGTGCATTTACAATATTCATTGATTTTTGCCATTGAAAAACGTCCAGAAATGTTTGAAGCTACTGACTGAATGAAAGGAGCTGGCATCTCACTCTCTTTGAATCTTCTTTATCATGCTAGGATTAGCAGGAAAAAGCAAAAAATTTCAGAATTGCACCGTGCAATGTGGAGATATTACTGTTTGTGCATTTACAATATTCATTGATTTTTGCCATTGAAAAACATGTTTTTCATATACCAGAAATGTTTGAAGCTACTGACTGATTGAAAGGAGCTGGCATCTCACTCTCTTTGAATCTTCTTTATCATGCTAGGATTAGCAGGAAAAAGCAAAAAATTTCAGAATTGCACCTTGCAATGTGGAGATATTACTGTTTGTGCATTTACAATATTCATTGATTTTTGCCATTGAAAAACGTTTTTCATATACCAGAAATGTTTGAAGCTACTGACTGAATGAAAGGAGCTGGCATCTCACTCTGAATCTTCTTTATCATGCTAGGATTAGCAGGAAAAAGCAAACAATTTCAGAATTGCACCTTGCAATGTGGAGATATTACTGTTTGTGCATTTACAATATTCATTGATTTTTGCCATTGAAAAACATGTTTTTCATATACCAGAAATGTTTGAAGCTACTGACTGAATGAAAGGAGCTGGCATCTCACTCTCTGAATCTTCTTTATCATGCTAGGATTAACAGGAAAAAGCTAAAAATTTCAGAATTGCACCGTGCAATGTGGAGATATTACTGTTTGTGCATTTACAATATTCATTGATTTTTGCCGTTGAAAAACATGTTTTTCATATACCAGAAATGTTTGAAGCTACTGACTGATTGAAAGGAGCTGGCATCTCACTCTGAATCTTCTTTATCATGCTAGGATTAGCAGGAAAAAGCAAAAAATTTCAGAATTGCACCTTGCAATGTGGAGATATTACTGTTTGTGCATTTACAATATTCATTGATTTTTGCCATTGAAAAACATGTTTTTCATATACCAGAAATGTTTGAAGCTACTGACTGAATGAAAGGAGCTGGCATCTCACTCTCTTTGAATCTTCTTTATCATGCTAGGATTAACAGGAAAAAGCAAAAAATTTCAGAATTGCACCTTGCAATGTGGAGATATTACTGTTTGTGCATTTACAATATTCATTGATTTTTGCCATTGAAAAACATGTTTTTCATATACCAGAAATGTTTGAAGCTACTGACTGAATGAAAGGAGCTGGCATCTCACTCTCTTTGAATCTTCTTTATCATGCTAGGATTAACAGGAAAAAGCAAAAAATTTCAGAATTGCACCTTGCAATGTGGAGATATTACTGTTTGTGCATTTACAATATTCATTGATTTTTGCCATTGAAAAACATGTTTTTCATATACCAGAAATGTTTGAAGCTACTGACTGAATGAAAGGAGCTGGCATCTCACTCTCTTTGAATCTTCTTTATCATGCTAGGATTAACAGGAAAAAGCTAAAAATTTCAGAATTGCACCGTGCAATGTGGAGATATTACTGTTTGTGCATTTACAATATTCATTGATTTTTGCCATTGAAAAACATGTTTTTCATATACCAGAAATGTTTGAAGCTACTGACTGAATGAAAGGAGCTGGCATCTCACTCTCTTTGAATCTTCTTTATCATGCTAGGATTAGCAGGAAAAAGCAAAAAATTTCAGAATTGCACCTTGCAATGTGGAGATATTACTGTTTGTGCATTTACAATATTCATTGATTTTTGCCATTGAAAAACATGTTTTTCATATACCAGAAATGTTTGAAGCTACTGACTGAATGAAAGGAGCTGGCATCTCACTCTCTTTGAATCTTCTTTATCATGCTAGGATTAACAGGAAAAAGCTAAAAATTTCAGAATTGCACCGTGCAATGTGGAGATATTACTGTTTGTGCATTTACAATATTCATTGATTTTTGCCATTGAAAAACATGTTTTTCATATACCAGAAATGTTTGAAGCTACTGACTGAATGAAAGGAGCTGGCATCTCACTCTCTTTGAATCTTATCATGCTAGGATTAGCAGGAAAAAGCAAAAAATTTCAGAATTGCACCTTGCAATGTGGAGATATTACTGTTTGTGCATTTACAATATTCATTGATTTATGCCATTGAAAAACATGTTTTTCATATACCAGAAATGTTTGAAGCTACTGACTGAATGAAAGGAGCTGGCATCTCACTCTCTTTGAATCTTCTTTATCATGCTAGGATTAACAGGAAAAAGCAAAAAATTTCAGAATTGCACCTTGCAATGTGGAGATATTACTGTTTGTGCATTTACAATATTCATTGATTTTTGCCATTGAAAAACATGTTTTTCATATACCAGAAATGTTTGAAGCTACTGACTGAATGAAAGGAGCTGGCATCTCACTCTCTTTGAATCTTCTTTATCATGCTAGGATTAACAGGAAAAAGCTAAAAATTTCAGAATTGCACCGTGCAATGTGGAGATATTACTGTTTGTGCATTTACAATATTCATTGATTTTTGCCATTGAAAAACATGTTTTTCATATACCAGAAATGTTTGAAGCTACTGACTGAATGAAAGGAGCTGGCATCTCACTCTCTTTGAATCTTCTTTATCATGCTAGGATTAGCAGGAAAAAGCAAAAAATTTCAGAATTGCACCTTGCAATGTGGAGATATTACTGTTTGTGCATTTACAATATTCATTGATTTTTGCCATTGAAAAACATGTTTTTCATATACCAGAAATGTTTGAAGCTACTGACTGAATGAAAGGAGCTGGCATCTCACTCTCTTTGAATCTTCTTTATCATGCTAGGATTAACAGGAAAAAGCAAAAAATTTCAGAATTGCACCTTGCAATGTGGAGATATTACTGTTTGTGCATTTACAATATTCATTGATTTTTGCCATTGAAAAACATGTTTTTCATATACCAGAAATGTTTGAAGCTACTGACTGAATGAAAGGAGCTGGCATCTCACTCTCTTTGAATCTTCTTTATCATGCTAGGATTAACAGGAAAAAGCTAAAAATTTCAGAATTGCACCGTGCAATGTGGAGATATTACTGTTTGTGCATTTACAATATTCATTGATTTTTGCCATTGAAAAACATGTTTTTCATATACCAGAAATGTTTGAAGCTACTGACTGAATGAAAGGAGCTGGCATCTCACTCTCTTTGAATCTTCTTTATCATGCTAGGATTAGCAGGAAAAAGCAAAAAATTTCAGAATTGCACCTTGCAATGTGGAGATATTACTGTTTGTGCATTTACAATATTCATTGATTTTTGCCATTGAAAAACATGTTTTTCATATACCAGAAATGTTTGAAGCTACTGACTGAATGAAAGGAGCTGGCATCTCACTCTCTTTGAATCTTCTTTATCATGCTAGGATTAACAGGAAAAAGCTAAAAATTTCAGAATTGCACCGTGCAATGTGGAGATATTACTGTTTGTGCATTTACAATATTCATTGATTTTTGCCATTGAAAAACATGTTTTTCATATACCAGAAATGTTTGAAGCTACTGACTGAATGAAAGGAGCTGGCATCTCACTCTCTTTGAATCTTCTTTATCATGCTAGGATTAGCAGGAAAAAGCAAAAAATTTCAGAATTGCACCTTGCAATGTGGAGATATTACTGTTTGTGCATTTACAATATTCATTGATTTTTGCCATTGAAAAACATGTTTTTCATATACCAGAAATGTTTGAAGCTACTGACTGAATGAAAGGAGCTGGCATCTCACTCTCTTTGAATCTTCTTTATCATGCTAGGATTAACAGGAAAAAGCAAAAAATTTCAGAATTGCACCTTGCAATGTGGAGATATTACTGTTTGTGCATTTACAATATTCATTGATTTTTGCCATTGAAAAACATGTTTTTCATATACCAGAAATGTTTGAAGCTACTGACTGAATGAAAGGAGCTGGCATCTCACTCTCTTTGAATCTTCTTTATCATGCTAGGATTAACAGGAAAAAGCTAAAAATTTCAGAATTGCACCGTGCAATGTGGAGATATTACTGTTTGTGCATTTACAATATTCATTGATTTTTGCCATTGAAAAACATGTTTTTCATATACCAGAAATGTTTGAAGCTACTGACTGAATGAAAGGAGCTGGCATCTCACTCTCTTTGAATCTTCTTTATCATGCTAGGATTAGCAGGAAAAAGCAAAAAATTTCAGAATTGCACCTTGCAATGTGGAGATATTACTGTTTGTGCATTTACAATATTCATTGATTTTTGCCATTGAAAAACATGTTTTTCATATACCAGAAATGTTTGAAGCTACTGACTGAATGAAAGGAGCTGGCATCTCACTCTCTTTGAATCTTCTTTATCATGCTAGGATTAACAGGAAAAAGCTAAAAATTTCAGAATTGCACCGTGCAATGTGGAGATATTACTGTTTGTGCATTTACAATATTCATTGATTTTTGCCATTGAAAAACATGTTTTTCATATACCAGAAATGTTTGAAGCTACTGACTGAATGAAAGGAGCTGGCATCTCACTCTCTTTGAATCTTCTTTATCATGCTAGGATTAACAGGAAAAAGCAAAAAATTTCAGAATTGCACCTTGCAATGTGGAGATATTACTGTTTGTGCATTTACAATATTCATTGATTTTTGCCATTGAAAAACGTTTTTCATATACCAGAAATGTTTGAAGCTACTGACTGAATGAAAGGAGCTGGCATCTCACTCTCTTTGAATCTTCTTTATCATGCTAGGATTAACAGGAAAAAGCTAAAAATTTCAGAATTGCACCTTGCAATGCGGAGAAATTACTGTTTGTGCATTTACAATATTCATTGATTTTTGCCATTGAAAAACATCATGTTATTCATATACCAGAAATGTTTGAAGCTACTGACTGAATGAAAGGAGCTGGCATCTCACTCTCTTTGAATCTTCTTTATCATGCTAAGAGGAGCAGGAAAAAGCAAAAAATTTCAGAATTGCACCTTGCAATGTGGAGAAATTACTGTTTGTGCATTTACAATATTCATTGATTTTTGCCATTGAAAAACATGTTTTTCATATACCAGAAATGTTTGAAGCTACTGACTGAATGAAAGGAGCTGGCATCTCACTCTCTTAAAAATTTCAGAATTGCACCGTGCAATGTGGAGATATTACTGTTTGTGCATTTACAATATTCATTGATTTTTGCCATTGAAAAACATGTTTTTCATATACCAGAAATGTTTGAAGCTACTGACTGAATGAAAGGAGCTGGCATCTCACTCTCTTTGAATCTTCTTTATCATGCTAGGATTAGCAGGAAAAAGCAAAAAATTTCAGAATTGCACCTTGCAATGTGGAGATATTACTGTTTGTGCATTTACAATATTCATTGATTTTTGCCATTGAAAAACATGTTTTTCATATACCAGAAATGTTTGAAGCTACTGACTGAATGAAAGGAGCTGGCATCTCACTCTCTTTGAATCTTTATCATGCTAGGATTAACAGGAAAAAGCAAAAAATTTCAGAATTGCACCTTGCAATGTGGAGATATTACTGTTTGTGCATTTACAATATTCATTGATTTTTGCCATTGAAAAACATGTTTTTCATATACCAGAAATGTTTGAAGCTACTGACTGAATGAAAGGAGCTGGCATCTCACTCTCTTTGAATCTTCTTTATCATGCTAGGATTAACAGGAAAAAGCTAAAAATTTCAGAATTGCACCGTGCAATGTGGAGATATTACTGTTTGTGCATTTACAATATTCATTGATTTTTGCCATTGAAAAACATGTTTTTCATATACCAGAAATGTTTGAAGCTACTGACTGAATGAAAGGAGCTGGCATCTCACTCTCTTTGAATCTTCTTTATCATGCTAGGATTAGCAGGAAAAAGCAAAAAATTTCAGAATTGCACCTTGCAATGTGGAGATATTACTGTTTGTGCATTTACAATATTCATTGATTTTTGCCATTGAAAAACATGTTTTTCATATACCAGAAATGTTTGAAGCTACTGACTGAATGAAAGGAGCTGGCATCTCACTCTCTTTGAATCTTCTTTATCATGCTAGGATTAGCAGGAAAAAGCAAAAAATTTCAGAATTGCACCTTGCAATGTGGAGATATTACTGTTTGTGCATTTACAATATTCATTGATTTTTGCCATTGAAAAACGTCCAGAAATGTTTGAAGCTACTGACTGAATGAAAGGAGCTGGCATCTCACTCTCTTTGAATCTTCTTTATCATGCTAGGATTAACAGGAAAAAGCAAAAAATTTCAGAATTGCACCTTGCAATGTGGAGATATTACTGTTTGTGCATTTACAATATTCATTGATTTTTGCCATTGAAAAACATGTTTTTCATATACCAGAAATGTTTGAAGCTACTGACTGAATGAAAGGAGCTGGCATCTCACTCTCTTTGAATCTTCTTTATCATGCTAGGATTAACAGGAAAAAGCAAAAAATTTCAGAATTGCACCTTGCAATGTGGAGATATTACTGTTTGTGCATTTACAATATTCATTGATTTTTGCCATTGAAAAACATGTTTTTCATATACCAGAAATGTTTGAAGCTACTGACTGAATGAAAGGAGCTGGCATCTCACTCTCTTTGAATCTTCTTTATCATGCTAGGATTAACAGGAAAAAGCTAAAAATTTCAGAATTGCACCGTGCAATGTGGAGATATTACTGTTTGTGCATTTACAATATTCATTGATTTTTGCCATTGAAAAACATGTTTTTCATATACCAGAAATGTTTGAAGCTACTGACTGAATGAAAGGAGCTGGCATCTCACTCTCTTTGAATCTTCTTTATCATGCTAGGATTAGCAGGAAAAAGCAAAAAATTTCAGAATTGCACCTTGCAATGTGGAGATATTACTGTTTGTGCATTTACAATATTCATTGATTTTTGCCATTGAAAAACATGTTTTTCATATACCAGAAATGTTTGAAGCTACTGACTGAATGAAAGGAGCTGGCATCTCACTCTCTTTGAATCTTCTTTATCATGCTAGGATTAACAGGAAAAAGCTAAAAATTTCAGAATTGCACCGTGCAATGTGGAGATATTACTGTTTGTGCATTTACAATATTCATTGATTTTTGCCATTGAAAAACATGTTTTTCATATACCAGAAATGTTTGAAGCTACTGACTGAATGAAAGGAGCTGGCATCTCACTCTCTTTGAATCTTCTTTATCATGCTAGGATTAACAGGAAAAAGCAAAAAATTTCAGAATTGCACCTTGCAATGTGGAGATATTACTGTTTGTGCATTTACAATATTCATTGATTTTTGCCATTGAAAAACGTTTTTCATATACCAGAAATGTTTGAAGCTACTGACTGAATGAAAGGAGCTGGCATCTCACTCTCTTTGAATCTTCTTTATCATGCTAGGATTAACAGGAAAAAGCTAAAAATTTCAGAATTGCACCTTGCAATGCGGAGAAATTACTGTTTGTGCATTTACAATATTCATTGATTTTTGCCATTGAAAAACATCATGTTATTCATATACCAGAAATGTTTGAAGCTACTGACTGAATGAAAGGAGCTGGCATCTCACTCTCTTTGAATCTTCTTTATCATGCTAAGAGGAGCAGGAAAAAGCAAAAAATTTCAGAATTGCACCTTGCAATGTGGAGAAATTACTGTTTGTGCATTTACAATATTCATTGATTTTTGCCATTGAAAAACATGTTTTTCATATACCAGAAATGTTTGAAGCTACTGACTGAATGAAAGGAGCTGGCATCTCACTCTCTTAAAAATTTCAGAATTGCACCGTGCAATGTGGAGATATTACTGTTTGTGCATTTACAATATTCATTGATTTTTGCCATTGAAAAACATGTTTTTCATATACCAGAAATGTTTGAAGCTACTGACTGAATGAAAGGAGCTGGCATCTCACTCTCTTTGAATCTTCTTTATCATGCTAGGATTAGCAGGAAAAAGCAAAAAATTTCAGAATTGCACCTTGCAATGTGGAGATATTACTGTTTGTGCATTTACAATATTCATTGATTTTTGCCATTGAAAAACATGTTTTTCATATACCAGAAATGTTTGAAGCTACTGACTGAATGAAAGGAGCTGGCATCTCACTCTCTTTGAATCTTTATCATGCTAGGATTAACAGGAAAAAGCAAAAAATTTCAGAATTGCACCTTGCAATGTGGAGATATTACTGTTTGTGCATTTACAATATTCATTGATTTTTGCCATTGAAAAACATGTTTTTCATATACCAGAAATGTTTGAAGCTACTGACTGAATGAAAGGAGCTGGCATCTCACTCTCTTTGAATCTTCTTTATCATGCTAGGATTAACAGGAAAAAGCTAAAAATTTCAGAATTGCACCGTGCAATGTGGAGATATTACTGTTTGTGCATTTACAATATTCATTGATTTTTGCCATTGAAAAACATGTTTTTCATATACCAGAAATGTTTGAAGCTACTGACTGAATGAAAGGAGCTGGCATCTCACTCTCTTTGAATCTTCTTTATCATGCTAGGATTAGCAGGAAAAAGCAAAAAATTTCAGAATTGCACCTTGCAATGTGGAGATATTACTGTTTGTGCATTTACAATATTCATTGATTTTTGCCATTGAAAAACATGTTTTTCATATACCAGAAATGTTTGAAGCTACTGACTTGAATGAAAGGAGCTGGCATCTCACTCTCTTTGAATCTTCTTTATCATGCTAGGATTAGCAGGAAAAAGCAAAAAATTTCAGAATTGCACCTTGCAATGTGGAGATATTACTGTTTGTGCATTTACAATATTCATTGATTTTTGCCATTGAAAAACGTCCAGAAATGTTTGAAGCTACTGACTGAATGAAAGGAGCTGGCATCTCACTCTGAATCTTCTTTATCATGCTAGGATTAACAGGAAAAAGCAAAAAATTTCAGAATTGCACCTTGCAATGTGGAGATATTACTGTTTGTGCATTTACAATATTCATTGATTTTTGCCATTGAAAAACATGTTTTTCATATACCAGAAATGTTTGAAGCTACTGACTGAATGAAAGGAGCTGGCATCTCACTCTCTTTGAATCTTCTTTATCATGCTAGGATTAACAGGAAAAAGCAAAAAATTTCAGAATTGCACCTTGCAATGTGGAGATATTACTGTTTGTGCATTTACAATATTCATTGATTTTTGCCATTGAAAAACATGTTTTTCATATACCAGAAATGTTTGAAGCTACTGACTGAATGAAAGGAGCTGGCATCTCACTCTCTTTGAATCTTCTTTATCATGCTAGGATTAACAGGAAAAAGCTAAAAATTTCAGAATTGCACCGTGCAATGTGGAGATATTACTGTTTGTGCATTTACAATATTCATTGATTTTTGCCATTGAAAAACATGTTTTTCATATACCAGAAATGTTTGAAGCTACTGACTGAATGAAAGGAGCTGGCATCTCACTCTCTTTGAATCTTCTTTATCATGCTAGGATTAGCAGGAAAAAGCAAAAAATTTCAGAATTGCACCTTGCAATGTGGAGATATTACTGTTTGTGCATTTACAATATTCATTGATTTTTGCCATTGAAAAACATGTTTTTCATATACCAGAAATGTTTGAAGCTACTGACTGAATGAAAGGAGCTGGCATCTCACTCTCTTTGAATCTTCTTTATCATGCTAGGATTAACAGGAAAAAGCTAAAAATTTCAGAATTGCACCGTGCAATGTGGAGATATTACTGTTTGTGCATTTACAATATTCATTGATTTTTGCCATTGAAAAACATGTTTTTCATATACCAGAAATGTTTGAAGCTACTGACTGAATGAAAGGAGCTGGCATCTCACTCTCTTTGAATCTTATCATGCTAGGATTAGCAGGAAAAAGCAAAAAATTTCAGAATTGCACCTTGCAATGTGGAGATATTACTGTTTGTGCATTTACAATATTCATTGATTTATGCCATTGAAAAACATGTTTTTCATATACCAGAAATGTTTGAAGCTACTGACTGAATGAAAGGAGCTGGCATCTCACTCTCTTTGAATCTTCTTTATCATGCTAGGATTAACAGGAAAAAGCAAAAAATTTCAGAATTGCACCTTGCAATGTGGAGATATTACTGTTTGTGCATTTACAATATTCATTGATTTTTGCCATTGAAAAACATGTTTTTCATATACCAGAAATGTTTGAAGCTACTGACTGAATGAAAGGAGCTGGCATCTCACTCTCTTTGAATCTTCTTTATCATGCTAGGATTAACAGGAAAAAGCTAAAAATTTCAGAATTGCACCGTGCAATGTGGAGATATTACTGTTTGTGCATTTACAATATTCATTGATTTTTGCCATTGAAAAACATGTTTTTCATATACCAGAAATGTTTGAAGCTACTGACTGAATGAAAGGAGCTGGCATCTCACTCTCTTTGAATCTTCTTTATCATGCTAGGATTAACAGGAAAAAGCTAAAAATTTCAGAATTGCACCGTGCAATGTGGAGATATTACTGTTTGTGCATTTACAATATTCATTGATTTTTGCCATTGAAAAACATGTTTTTCATATACCAGAAATGTTTGAAGCTACTGACTGAATGAAAGGAGCTGGCATCTCACTCTCTTTGAATCTTCTTTATCATGCTAGGATTAACAGGAAAAAGCAAAAAATTTCAGAATTGCACCTTGCAATGTGGAGATATTACTGTTTGTGCATTTACAATATTCATTGATTTTTGCCATTGAAAAACGTTTTTCATATACCAGAAATGTTTGAAGCTACTGACTGAATGAAAGGAGCTGGCATCTCACTCTCTTTGAATCTTCTTTATCATGCTAGGATTAACAGGAAAAAGCTAAAAATTTCAGAATTGCACCTTGCAATGCGGAGAAATTATTGTTTGTGCATTTACAATATTCATTGATTTTTGCCATTGAAAAACATCATGTTATTCATATACCAGAAATGTTTGAAGCTACTGACTGAATGAAAGGAGCTGGCATCTCACTCTCTTTGAATCTTCTTTATCATGCTAAGAGGAGCAGGAAAAAGCAAAAAATTTCAGAATTGCACCTTGCAATGTGGAGAAATTACTGTTTGTGCATTTACAATATTCATTGATTTTTGCCATTGAAAAACATGTTTTTCATATACCAGAAATGTTTGAAGCTACTGACTGAATGAAAGGAGCTGGCATCTCACTCTCTTAAAAATTTCAGAATTGCACCGTGCAATGTGGAGATATTACTGTTTGTGCATTTACAATATTCATTGATTTTTGCCATTGAAAAACATGTTTTTCATATACCAGAAATGTTTGAAGCTACTGACTGAATGAAAGGAGCTGGCATCTCACTCTCTTTGAATCTTCTTTATCATGCTAGGATTAACAGGAAAAAGCTAAAAATTTCAGAATTGCACCGTGCAATGTGGAGATATTACTGTTTGTGCATTTACAATATTCATTGATTTTTGCCATTGAAAAACATGTTTTTCATATACCAGAAATGTTTGAAGCTACTGACTGAATGAAAGGAGCTGGCATCTCACTCTCTTTGAATCTTCTTTATCATGCTAGGATTAGCAGGAAAAAGCAAAAAATTTCAGAATTGCACCTTGCAATGTGGAGATATTACTGTTTGTGCATTTACAATATTCATTGATTTTTGCCATTGAAAAACATGTTTTTCATATACCAGAAATGTTTGAAGCTACTGACTTGAATGAAAGGAGCTGGCATCTCACTCTCTTTGAATCTTCTTTATCATGCTAGGATTAGCAGGAAAAAGCAAAAAATTTCAGAATTGCACCTTGCAATGTGGAGATATTACTGTTTGTGCATTTACAATATTCATTGATTTTTGCCATTGAAAAACGTCCAGAAATGTTTGAAGCTACTGACTGAATGAAAGGAGCTGGCATCTCACTCTGAATCTTCTTTATCATGCTAGGATTAACAGGAAAAAGCAAAAAATTTCAGAATTGCACCTTGCAATGTGGAGATATTACTGTTTGTGCATTTACAATATTCATTGATTTTTGCCATTGAAAAACATGTTTTTCATATACCAGAAATGTTTGAAGCTACTGACTGAATGAAAGGAGCTGGCATCTCACTCTCTTTGAATCTTCTTTATCATGCTAGGATTAACAGGAAAAAGCAAAAAATTTCAGAATTGCACCTTGCAATGTGGAGATATTACTGTTTGTGCATTTACAATATTCATTGATTTTTGCCATTGAAAAACATGTTTTTCATATACCAGAAATGTTTGAAGCTACTGACTGAATGAAAGGAGCTGGCATCTCACTCTCTTTGAATCTTCTTTATCATGCTAGGATTAACAGGAAAAAGCTAAAAATTTCAGAATTGCACCGTGCAATGTGGAGATATTACTGTTTGTGCATTTACAATATTCATTGATTTTTGCCATTGAAAAACATGTTTTTCATATACCAGAAATGTTTGAAGCTACTGACTGAATGAAAGGAGCTGGCATCTCACTCTCTTTGAATCTTCTTTATCATGCTAGGATTAGCAGGAAAAAGCAAAAAATTTCAGAATTGCACCTTGCAATGTGGAGATATTACTGTTTGTGCATTTACAATATTCATTGATTTTTGCCATTGAAAAACATGTTTTTCATATACCAGAAATGTTTGAAGCTACTGACTGAATGAAAGGAGCTGGCATCTCACTCTCTTTGAATCTTCTTTATCATGCTAGGATTAACAGGAAAAAGCTAAAAATTTCAGAATTGCACCGTGCAATGTGGAGATATTACTGTTTGTGCATTTACAATATTCATTGATTTTTGCCATTGAAAAACATGTTTTTCATATACCAGAAATGTTTGAAGCTACTGACTGAATGAAAGGAGCTGGCATCTCACTCTCTTTGAATCTTATCATGCTAGGATTAGCAGGAAAAAGCAAAAAATTTCAGAATTGCACCTTGCAATGTGGAGATATTACTGTTTGTGCATTTACAATATTCATTGATTTATGCCATTGAAAAACATGTTTTTCATATACCAGAAATGTTTGAAGCTACTGACTGAATGAAAGGAGCTGGCATCTCACTCTCTTTGAATCTTCTTTATCATGCTAGGATTAACAGGAAAAAGCAAAAAATTTCAGAATTGCACCTTGCAATGTGGAGATATTACTGTTTGTGCATTTACAATATTCATTGATTTTTGCCATTGAAAAACATGTTTTTCATATACCAGAAATGTTTGAAGCTACTGACTGAATGAAAGGAGCTGGCATCTCACTCTCTTTGAATCTTCTTTATCATGCTAGGATTAACAGGAAAAAGCTAAAAATTTCAGAATTGCACCGTGCAATGTGGAGATATTACTGTTTGTGCATTTACAATATTCATTGATTTTTGCCATTGAAAAACATGTTTTTCATATACCAGAAATGTTTGAAGCTACTGACTGAATGAAAGGAGCTGGCATCTCACTCTCTTTGAATCTTCTTTATCATGCTAGGATTAACAGGAAAAAGCTAAAAATTTCAGAATTGCACCGTGCAATGTGGAGATATTACTGTTTGTGCATTTACAATATTCATTGATTTTTGCCATTGAAAAACATGTTTTTCATATACCAGAAATGTTTGAAGCTACTGACTGAATGAAAGGAGCTGGCATCTCACTCTCTTTGAATCTTCTTTATCATGCTAGGATTAACAGGAAAAAGCAAAAAATTTCAGAATTGCACCTTGCAATGTGGAGATATTACTGTTTGTGCATTTACAATATTCATTGATTTTTGCCATTGAAAAACGTTTTTCATATACCAGAAATGTTTGAAGCTACTGACTGAATGAAAGGAGCTGGCATCTCACTCTCTTTGAATCTTCTTTATCATGCTAGGATTAACAGGAAAAAGCTAAAAATTTCAGAATTGCACCTTGCAATGCGGAGAAATTATTGTTTGTGCATTTACAATATTCATTGATTTTTGCCATTGAAAAACATCATGTTATTCATATACCAGAAATGTTTGAAGCTACTGACTGAATGAAAGGAGCTGGCATCTCACTCTCTTTGAATCTTCTTTATCATGCTAAGAGGAGCAGGAAAAAGCAAAAAATTTCAGAATTGCACCTTGCAATGTGGAGAAATTACTGTTTGTGCATTTACAATATTCATTGATTTTTGCCATTGAAAAACATGTTTTTCATATACCAGAAATGTTTGAAGCTACTGACTGAATGAAAGGAGCTGGCATCTCACTCTCTTAAAAATTTCAGAATTGCACCGTGCAATGTGGAGATATTACTGTTTGTGCATTTACAATATTCATTGATTTTTGCCATTGAAAAACATGTTTTTCATATACCAGAAATGTTTGAAGCTACTGACTGAATGAAAGGAGCTGGCATCTCACTCTCTTTGAATCTTCTTTATCATGCTAGGATTAACAGGAAAAAGCTAAAAATTTCAGAATTGCACCGTGCAATGTGGAGATATTACTGTTTGTGCATTTACAATATTCATTGATTTTTGCCATTGAAAAACATGTTTTTCATATACCAGAAATGTTTGAAGCTACTGACTGAATGAAAGGAGCTGGCATCTCACTCTCTTTGAATCTTCTTTATCATGCTAGGATTAGCAGGAAAAAGCAAAAAATTTCAGAATTGCACCTTGCAATGTGGAGATATTACTGTTTGTGCATTTACAATATTCATTGATTTTTGCCATTGAAAAACATGTTTTTCATATACCAGAAATGTTTGAAGCTACTGACTTGAATGAAAGGAGCTGGCATCTCACTCTCTTTGAATCTTCTTTATCATGCTAGGATTAGCAGGAAAAAGCAAAAAATTTCAGAATTGCACCTTGCAATGTGGAGATATTACTGTTTGTGCATTTACAATATTCATTGATTTTTGCCATTGAAAAACGTCCAGAAATGTTTGAAGCTACTGACTGAATGAAAGGAGCTGGCATCTCACTCTGAATCTTCTTTATCATGCTAGGATTAACAGGAAAAAGCAAAAAATTTCAGAATTGCACCTTGCAATGTGGAGATATTACTGTTTGTGCATTTACAATATTCATTGATTTTTGCCATTGAAAAACATGTTTTTCATATACCAGAAATGTTTGAAGCTACTGACTGAATGAAAGGAGCTGGCATCTCACTCTCTTTGAATCTTCTTTATCATGCTAGGATTAACAGGAAAAAGCAAAAAATTTCAGAATTGCACCTTGCAATGTGGAGATATTACTGTTTGTGCATTTACAATATTCATTGATTTTTGCCATTGAAAAACATGTTTTTCATATACCAGAAATGTTTGAAGCTACTGACTGAATGAAAGGAGCTGGCATCTCACTCTCTTTGAATCTTCTTTATCATGCTAGGATTAACAGGAAAAAGCTAAAAATTTCAGAATTGCACCGTGCAATGTGGAGATATTACTGTTTGTGCATTTACAATATTCATTGATTTTTGCCATTGAAAAACATGTTTTTCATATACCAGAAATGTTTGAAGCTACTGACTGAATGAAAGGAGCTGGCATCTCACTCTCTTTGAATCTTCTTTATCATGCTAGGATTAGCAGGAAAAAGCAAAAAATTTCAGAATTGCACCTTGCAATGTGGAGATATTACTGTTTGTGCATTTACAATATTCATTGATTTTTGCCATTGAAAAACATGTTTTTCATATACCAGAAATGTTTGAAGCTACTGACTGAATGAAAGGAGCTGGCATCTCACTCTCTTTGAATCTTCTTTATCATGCTAGGATTAACAGGAAAAAGCTAAAAATTTCAGAATTGCACCGTGCAATGTGGAGATATTACTGTTTGTGCATTTACAATATTCATTGATTTTTGCCATTGAAAAACATGTTTTTCATATACCAGAAATGTTTGAAGCTACTGACTGAATGAAAGGAGCTGGCATCTCACTCTCTTTGAATCTTATCATGCTAGGATTAGCAGGAAAAAGCAAAAAATTTCAGAATTGCACCTTGCAATGTGGAGATATTACTGTTTGTGCATTTACAATATTCATTGATTTATGCCATTGAAAAACATGTTTTTCATATACCAGAAATGTTTGAAGCTACTGACTGAATGAAAGGAGCTGGCATCTCACTCTCTTTGAATCTTCTTTATCATGCTAGGATTAACAGGAAAAAGCAAAAAATTTCAGAATTGCACCTTGCAATGTGGAGATATTACTGTTTGTGCATTTACAATATTCATTGATTTTTGCCATTGAAAAACATGTTTTTCATATACCAGAAATGTTTGAAGCTACTGACTGAATGAAAGGAGCTGGCATCTCACTCTCTTTGAATCTTCTTTATCATGCTAGGATTAACAGGAAAAAGCTAAAAATTTCAGAATTGCACCGTGCAATGTGGAGATATTACTGTTTGTGCATTTACAATATTCATTGATTTTTGCCATTGAAAAACATGTTTTTCATATACCAGAAATGTTTGAAGCTACTGACTGAATGAAAGGAGCTGGCATCTCACTCTCTTTGAATCTTCTTTATCATGCTAGGATTAACAGGAAAAAGCTAAAAATTTCAGAATTGCACCGTGCAATGTGGAGATATTACTGTTTGTGCATTTACAATATTCATTGATTTTTGCCATTGAAAAACATGTTTTTCATATACCAGAAATGTTTGAAGCTACTGACTGAATGAAAGGAGCTGGCATCTCACTCTCTTTGAATCTTCTTTATCATGCTAGGATTAACAGGAAAAAGCAAAAAATTTCAGAATTGCACCTTGCAATGTGGAGATATTACTGTTTGTGCATTTACAATATTCATTGATTTTTGCCATTGAAAAACGTTTTTCATATACCAGAAATGTTTGAAGCTACTGACTGAATGAAAGGAGCTGGCATCTCACTCTCTTTGAATCTTCTTTATCATGCTAGGATTAACAGGAAAAAGCTAAAAATTTCAGAATTGCACCTTGCAATGCGGAGAAATTATTGTTTGTGCATTTACAATATTCATTGATTTTTGCCATTGAAAAACATCATGTTATTCATATACCAGAAATGTTTGAAGCTACTGACTGAATGAAAGGAGCTGGCATCTCACTCTCTTTGAATCTTCTTTATCATGCTAAGAGGAGCAGGAAAAAGCAAAAAATTTCAGAATTGCACCTTGCAATGTGGAGAAATTACTGTTTGTGCATTTACAATATTCATTGATTTTTGCCATTGAAAAACATGTTTTTCATATACCAGAAATGTTTGAAGCTACTGACTGAATGAAAGGAGCTGGCATCTCACTCTCTTAAAAATTTCAGAATTGCACCGTGCAATGTGGAGATATTACTGTTTGTGCATTTACAATATTCATTGATTTTTGCCATTGAAAAACATGTTTTTCATATACCAGAAATGTTTGAAGCTACTGACTGAATGAAAGGAGCTGGCATCTCACTCTCTTTGAATCTTCTTTATCATGCTAGGATTAGCAGGAAAAAGCAAAATATTTCAGAATTGCACCTTGCAATGTGGAGATATTACTGTTTGTGCATTTACAATATTCATTGATTTTTGCCATTGAAAAACATGTTTTTCATATACCAGAAATGTTTGAAGCTACTGACTGAATGAAAGGAGCTGGCATCTCACTCTCTTTGAATCTTTATCATGCTAGGATTAACAGGAAAAAGCAAAAAATTTCAGAATTGCACCTTGCAATGTGGAGATATTACTGTTTGTGCATTTACAATATTCATTGATTTTTGCCATTGAAAAACATGTTTTTCATATACCAGAAATGTTTGAAGCTACTGACTGAATGAAAGGAGCTGGCATCTCACTCTCTTTGAATCTTCTTTATCATGCTAGGATTAACAGGAAAAAGCTAAAAATTTCAGAATTGCACCGTGCAATGTGGAGATATTACTGTTTGTGCATTTACAATATTCATTGATTTTTGCCATTGAAAAACATGTTTTTCATATACCAGAAATGTTTGAAGCTACTGACTGAATGAAAGGAGCTGGCATCTCACTCTCTTTGAATCTTCTTTATCATGCTAGGATTAGCAGGAAAAAGCAAAAAATTTCAGAATTGCACCTTGCAATGTGGAGATATTACTGTTTGTGCATTTACAATATTCATTGATTTTTGCCATTGAAAAACATGTTTTTCATATACCAGAAATGTTTGAAGCTACTGACTGAATGAAAGGAGCTGGCATCTCACTCTCTTTGAATCTTCTTTATCATGCTAGGATTAGCAGGAAAAAGCAAAAAATTTCAGAATTGCACCTTGCAATGTGGAGATATTACTGTTTGTGCATTTACAATATTCATTGATTTTTGCCATTGAAAAACGTCCAGAAATGTTTGAAGCTACTGACTGAATGAAAGGAGCTGGCATCTCACTCTCTTTGAATCTTCTTTATCATGCTAGGATTAACAGGAAAAAGCAAAAAATTTCAGAATTGCACCTTGCAATGTGGAGATATTACTGTTTGTGCATTTACAATATTCATTGATTTTTGCCATTGAAAAACATGTTTTTCATATACCAGAAATGTTTGAAGCTACTGACTGAATGAAAGGAGCTGGCATCTCACTCTCTTTGAATCTTCTTTATCATGCTAGGATTAACAGGAAAAAGCAAAAAATTTCAGAATTGCACCTTGCAATGTGGAGATATTACTGTTTGTGCATTTACAATATTCATTGATTTTTGCCATTGAAAAACATGTTTTTCATATACCAGAAATGTTTGAAGCTACTGACTGAATGAAAGGAGCTGGCATCTCACTCTCTTTGAATCTTCTTTATCATGCTAGGATTAACAGGAAAAAGCTAAAAATTTCAGAATTGCACCGTGCAATGTGGAGATATTACTGTTTGTGCATTTACAATATTCATTGATTTTTGCCATTGAAAAACATGTTTTTCATATACCAGAAATGTTTGAAGCTACTGACTGAATGAAAGGAGCTGGCATCTCACTCTCTTTGAATCTTCTTTATCATGCTAGGATTAGCAGGAAAAAGCAAAAAATTTCAGAATTGCACCTTGCAATGTGGAGATATTACTGTTTGTGCATTTACAATATTCATTGATTTTTGCCATTGAAAAACATGTTTTTCATATACCAGAAATGTTTGAAGCTACTGACTGAATGAAAGGAGCTGGCATCTCACTCTCTTTGAATCTTCTTTATCATGCTAGGATTAACAGGAAAAAGCTAAAAATTTCAGAATTGCACCGTGCAATGTGGAGATATTACTGTTTGTGCATTTACAATATTCATTGATTTTTGCCATTGAAAAACATGTTTTTCATATACCAGAAATGTTTGAAGCTACTGACTGAATGAAAGGAGCTGGCATCTCACTCTCTTTGAATCTTATCATGCTAGGATTAGCAGGAAAAAGCAAAAAATTTCAGAATTGCACCTTGCAATGTGGAGATATTACTGTTTGTGCATTTACAATATTCATTGATTTATGCCATTGAAAAACATGTTTTTCATATACCAGAAATGTTTGAAGCTACTGACTGAATGAAAGGAGCTGGCATCTCACTCTCTTTGAATCTTCTTTATCATGCTAGGATTAACAGGAAAAAGCAAAAAATTTCAGAATTGCACCTTGCAATGTGGAGATATTACTGTTTGTGCATTTACAATATTCATTGATTTTTGCCATTGAAAAACATGTTTTTCATATACCAGAAATGTTTGAAGCTACTGACTGAATGAAAGGAGCTGGCATCTCACTCTCTTTGAATCTTCTTTATCATGCTAGGATTAACAGGAAAAAGCTAAAAATTTCAGAATTGCACCGTGCAATGTGGAGATATTACTGTTTGTGCATTTACAATATTCATTGATTTTTGCCATTGAAAAACATGTTTTTCATATACCAGAAATGTTTGAAGCTACTGACTGAATGAAAGGAGCTGGCATCTCACTCTCTTTGAATCTTCTTTATCATGCTAGGATTAACAGGAAAAAGCTAAAAATTTCAGAATTGCACCGTGCAATGTGGAGATATTACTGTTTGTGCATTTACAATATTCATTGATTTTTGCCATTGAAAAACATGTTTTTCATATACCAGAAATGTTTGAAGCTACTGACTGAATGAAAGGAGCTGGCATCTCACTCTCTTTGAATCTTCTTTATCATGCTAGGATTAGCAGGAAAAAGCAAAAAATTTCAGAATTGCACCTTGCAATGTGGAGATATTACTGTTTGTGCATTTACAATATTCATTGATTTTTGCCATTGAAAAACATGTTTTTCATATACCAGAAATGTTTGAAGCTACTGACTGAATGAAAGGAGCTGGCATCTCACTCTCTTTGAATCTTCTTTATCATGCTAGGATTAACAGGAAAAAGCTAAAAATTTCAGAATTGCACCGTGCAATGTGGAGATATTACTGTTTGTGCATTTACAATATTCATTGATTTTTGCCATTGAAAAACATGTTTTTCATATACCAGAAATGTTTGAAGCTACTGACTGAATGAAAGGAGCTGGCATCTCACTCTCTTTGAATCTTATCATGCTAGGATTAGCAGGAAAAAGCAAAAAATTTCAGAATTGCACCTTGCAATGTGGAGATATTACTGTTTGTGCATTTACAATATTCATTGATTTATGCCATTGAAAAACATGTTTTTCATATACCAGAAATGTTTGAAGCTACTGACTGAATGAAAGGAGCTGGCATCTCACTCTCTTTGAATCTTCTTTATCATGCTAGGATTAACAGGAAAAAGCAAAAAATTTCAGAATTGCACCTTGCAATGTGGAGATATTACTGTTTGTGCATTTACAATATTCATTGATTTTTGCCATTGAAAAACATGTTTTTCATATACCAGAAATGTTTGAAGCTACTGACTGAATGAAAGGAGCTGGCATCTCACTCTCTTTGAATCTTCTTTATCATGCTAGGATTAACAGGAAAAAGCTAAAAATTTCAGAATTGCACCGTGCAATGTGGAGATATTACTGTTTGTGCATTTACAATATTCATTGATTTTTGCCATTGAAAAACATGTTTTTCATATACCAGAAATGTTTGAAGCTACTGACTGAATGAAAGGAGCTGGCATCTCACTCTCTTTGAATCTTCTTTATCATGCTAGGATTAACAGGAAAAAGCTAAAAATTTCAGAATTGCACCGTGCAATGTGGAGATATTACTGTTTGTGCATTTACAATATTCATTGATTTTTGCCATTGAAAAACATGTTTTTCATATACCAGAAATGTTTGAAGCTACTGACTGAATGAAAGGAGCTGGCATCTCACTCTCTTTGAATCTTCTTTATCATGCTAGGATTAACAGGAAAAAGCAAAAAATTTCAGAATTGCACCTTGCAATGTGGAGATATTACTGTTTGTGCATTTACAATATTCATTGATTTTTGCCATTGAAAAACGTTTTTCATATACCAGAAATGTTTGAAGCTACTGACTGAATGAAAGGAGCTGGCATCTCACTCTCTTTGAATCTTCTTTATCATGCTAGGATTAACAGGAAAAAGCTAAAAATTTCAGAATTGCACCTTGCAATGCGGAGAAATTATTGTTTGTGCATTTACAATATTCATTGATTTTTGCCATTGAAAAACATCATGTTATTCATATACCAGAAATGTTTGAAGCTACTGACTGAATGAAAGGAGCTGGCATCTCACTCTCTTTGAATCTTCTTTATCATGCTAAGAGGAGCAGGAAAAAGCAAAAAATTTCAGAATTGCACCTTGCAATGTGGAGAAATTACTGTTTGTGCATTTACAATATTCATTGATTTTTGCCATTGAAAAACATGTTTTTCATATACCAGAAATGTTTGAAGCTACTGACTGAATGAAAGGAGCTGGCATCTCACTCTCTTAAAAATTTCAGAATTGCACCGTGCAATGTGGAGATATTACTGTTTGTGCATTTACAATATTCATTGATTTTTGCCATTGAAAAACATGTTTTTCATATACCAGAAATGTTTGAAGCTACTGACTGAATGAAAGGAGCTGGCATCTCACTCTCTTTGAATCTTCTTTATCATGCTAGGATTAGCAGGAAAAAGCAAAAAATTTCAGAATTGCACCTTGCAATGTGGAGATATTACTGTTTGTGCATTTACAATATTCATTGATTTTTGCCATTGAAAAACATGTTTTTCATATACCAGAAATGTTTGAAGCTACTGACTGAATGAAAGGAGCTGGCATCTCACTCTCTTTGAATCTTTATCATGCTAGGATTAACAGGAAAAAGCAAAAAATTTCAGAATTGCACCTTGCAATGTGGAGATATTACTGTTTGTGCATTTACAATATTCATTGATTTTTGCCATTGAAAAACATGTTTTTCATATACCAGAAATGTTTGAAGCTACTGACTGAATGAAAGGAGCTGGCATCTCACTCTCTTTGAATCTTCTTTATCATGCTAGGATTAACAGGAAAAAGCTAAAAATTTCAGAATTGCACCGTGCAATGTGGAGATATTACTGTTTGTGCATTTACAATATTCATTGATTTTTGCCATTGAAAAACATGTTTTTCATATACCAGAAATGTTTGAAGCTACTGACTGAATGAAAGGAGCTGGCATCTCACTCTCTTTGAATCTTCTTTATCATGCTAGGATTAGCAGGAAAAAGCAAAAAATTTCAGAATTGCACCTTGCAATGTGGAGATATTACTGTTTGTGCATTTACAATATTCATTGATTTTTGCCATTGAAAAACATGTTTTTCATATACCAGAAATGTTTGAAGCTACTGACTGAATGAAAGGAGCTGGCATCTCACTCTCTTTGAATCTTCTTTATCATGCTAGGATTAGCAGGAAAAAGCAAAAAATTTCAGAATTGCACCTTGCAATGTGGAGATATTACTGTTTGTGCATTTACAATATTCATTGATTTTTGCCATTGAAAAACGTCCAGAAATGTTTGAAGCTACTGACTGAATGAAAGGAGCTGGCATCTCACTCTCTTTGAATCTTCTTTATCATGCTAGGATTAACAGGAAAAAGCAAAAAATTTCAGAATTGCACCTTGCAATGTGGAGATATTACTGTTTGTGCATTTACAATATTCATTGATTTTTGCCATTGAAAAACATGT
>NW_027370316.1:0-36714 GCF_046119375.1 Phyllobates terribilis | reverse complement strand
TTCAATGGCAAAAATCAATGAATATTGTAAATGCACAAACAGTAATATCTCCACATTGCACGGTGCAATTCTGAAATTTTTAGCTTTTTCCTGTTAATCCTAGCATGATAAAGAAGATTCAAAGAGAGTGAGATGCCAGCTCCTTTCATTCAGTCAGTAGCTTCAAACATTTCTGGTATATGAAAAACATGTTTTTCAATGGCAAAAATCAATGAATATTGTAAATGCACAAACAGTAATATCTCCACATTGCAAGGTGCAATTCTGAATTTTTTTGCTTTTTCCTGCTAATCCTAGCATGATAAAGAAGATTCAAAGAGAGTGAGATGCCAGCTCCTTTCATTCAGTCAGTAGCTTCAAACATTTCTGGTATATGAAAAACGTTTTTCAATGGCAAAAATCAATGAATATTGTAAATGCACAAACAGTAATATCTCCACATTGCACGGTGCAATTCTGAAATTTTTAGCTTTTTCCTGTTAATCCTAGCATGATAAAGAAGATTCAAAGAGAGTGAGATGCCAGCTCCTTTCATTCAGTCAGTAGCTTCAAACATTTCTGGTATATGAAAAACATGTTTTTCAATGGCAAAAATCAATGAATATTGTAAATGCACAAACAGTAATATCTCCACATTGCAAGGTGCAATTCTGAAATTTTTTGCTTTTTCCTGCTAATCCTAGCATGATAAAGAAGATTCAAAGAGAGTGAGATGCCAGCTCCTTTCATTCAGTCAGTAGCTTCAAACATTTCTGGTATATGAAAAACATGTTTTTCAATGGCAAAAATCAATGAATATTGTAAATGCACAAACAGTAATATCTCCACATTGCACGGTGCAATTCTGAAATTTTTAGTTTTTTCCTGTTAATCCTAGCATGATAAAGAAGATTCAAAGAGAGTGAGATGCCAGCTCCTTTCATTCAGTCAGTAGCTTCAAACATTTCTGGTATATGAAAAACATGTTTTTCAATGGCAAAAATCAATGAATATTGTAAATGCACAAACAGTAATATCTCCACATTGCACGGTGCAATTCTGAAATTTTTAGTTTTTTCCTGTTAATCCTAGCATGATAAAGAAGATTCAAAGAGAGTGAGATGCCAGCTCCCTTTCATTCAGTCAGTAGCTTCAAACATTTCTGGTATATGAAAAACATGTTTTTCAATGGCAAAAATCAATGAATATTGTAAATGCACAAACAGTAATATCTCCGCATTGCAAGGTGCAATTCTGAAATTTTTTGCTTTTTCCTGCTAATCCTAGCATGATAAAGAAGATTCAAAGAGAGTGAGATGCCAGCTCCTTTCATTCAGTCAGTAGCTTCAAACATTTCTGGTATATGAAAAACATGTTTTTCAATGGCAAAAATCAATGAATATTGTAAATGCACAAACAGTAATATCTCCACATTGCACGGTGCAATTCTGAAATTTTTAGCTTTTTCCTGTTAATCCTAGCATGATAAAGAAGATTCAAAGAGAGTGAGATGCCAGCTCCTTTCATTCAGTCAGTAGCTTCAAACATTTCTGGTATATGAAAAACGTTTTTCAATGGCAAAAATCAATGAATATTGTAAATGCACAAACAGTAATATCTCCACATTGCAAGGTGCAATTCTGAAATTTTTTGCTTTTTCCTGTTAATCCTAGCATGATAAAGAAGATTCAAAGAGAGTGAGATGCCAGCTCCTTTCATTCAGTCAGTAGCTTCAAACATTTCTGGTATATGAAAAACATGTTTTTCAATGGCAAAAATCAATGAATATTGTAAATGCACAAACAGTAATATCTCCACATTGCACGGTGCAATTCTGAAATTTTTAGCTTTTTCCTGTTAATCCTAGCATGATAAAGAAGATTCAAAGAGAGTGAGATGCCAGCTCCTTTCATTCAATCAGTAGCTTCAAACATTTCTGGTATATGAAAAACATGTTTTTCAATGGCAAAAATCAATGAATATTGTAAATGCACAAACAGTAATATCTCCGCATTGCAAGGTGCAATTCTGAAATTTTTTGCTTTTTCCTGCTAATCCTAGCATGATAAAGAAGATTCAAAGAGAGTGAGATGCCAGCTCCTTTCATTCAGTCAGTAGCTTCAAACATTTCTGGTATATGAAAAACGTTTTTCAATGGCAAAAATCAATGAATATTGTAAATGCACAAACAGTAATATCTCCACATTGCACGGTGCAATTCTGAAATTTTTAGCTTTTTCCTGTTAATCCTAGCATGATAAAGAAGATTCAAAGAGAGTGAGATGCCAGCTCCTTTCATTCAGTCAGTAGCTTCAAACATTTCTGGTATATGAAAAACATGTTTTTCAATGGCAAAAATCAATGAATATTGTAAATGCACAAACAGTAATATCTCCACATTGCAAGGTGCAATTCTGAATTTTTTTGCTTTTTCCTGCTAATCCTAGCATGATAAAGAAGATTCAAAGAGAGTGAGATGCCAGCTCCTTTCATTCAGTCAGTAGCTTCAAACATTTCTGGTATATGAAAAACGTTTTTCAATGGCAAAAATCAATGAATATTGTAAATGCACAAACAGTAATATCTCCACATTGCACGGTGCAATTCTGAAATTTTTAGCTTTTTCCTGTTAATCCTAGCATGATAAAGAAGATTCAAAGAGAGTGAGATGCCAGCTCCTTTCATTCAGTCAGTAGCTTCAAACATTTCTGGTATATGAAAAACATGTTTTTCAATGGCAAAAATCAATGAATATTGTAAATGCACAAACAGTAATATCTCCACATTGCAAGGTGCAATTCTGAAATTTTTTGCTTTTTCCTGCTAATCCTAGCATGATAAAGAAGATTCAAAGAGAGTGAGATGCCAGCTCCTTTCATTCAGTCAGTAGCTTCAAACATTTCTGGTATATGAAAAACATGTTTTTCAATGGCAAAAATCAATGAATATTGTAAATGCACAAACAGTAATATCTCCACATTGCACGGTGCAATTCTGAAATTTTTAGTTTTTTCCTGTTAATCCTAGCATGATAAAGAAGATTCAAAGAGAGTGAGATGCCAGCTCCTTTCATTCAGTCAGTAGCTTCAAACATTTCTGGTATATGAAAAACGTTTTTCAATGGCAAAAATCAATGAATATTGTAAATGCACAAACAGTAATATCTCCACATTGCAAGGTGCAATTCTGAAATTTTTTGCTTTTTCCTGTTAATCCTAGCATGATAAAGAAGATTCAAAGAGAGTGAGATGCCAGCTCCTTTCATTCAGTCAGTAGCTTCAAACATTTCTGGTATATGAAAAACATGTTTTTCAATGGCAAAAATCAATGAATATTGTAAATGCACAAACAGTAATATCTCCGCATTGCAAGGTGCAATTCTGAAATTTTTTGCTTTTTCCTGCTAATCCTAGCATGATAAAGAAGATTCAAAGAGAGTGAGATGCCAGCTCCTTTCATTCAGTCAGTAGCTTCAAACATTTCTGGTATATGAAAAACATGTTTTTCAATGGCAAAAATCAATGAATATTGTAAATGCACAAACAGTAATATCTCCACATTGCACGGTGCAATTCTGAAATTTTTAGCTTTTTCCTGTTAATCCTAGCATGATAAAGAAGATTCAAAGAGAGTGAGATGCCAGCTCCTTTCATTCAGTCAGTAGCTTCAAACATTTCTGGTATATGAAAAACGTTTTTCAATGGCAAAAATCAATGAATATTGTAAATGCACAAACAGTAATATCTCCACATTGCAAGGTGCAATTCTGAAATTTTTTGCTTTTTCCTGTTAATCCTAGCATGATAAAGAAGATTCAAAGAGAGTGAGATGCCAGCTCCTTTCATTCAGTCAGTAGCTTCAAACATTTCTGGTATATGAAAAACATGTTTTTCAATGGCAAAAATCAATGAATATTGTAAATGCACAAACAGTAATATCTCCGCATTGCAAGGTGCAATTCTGAAATTTTTTGCTTTTTCCTGCTAATCCTAGCATGATAAAGAAGATTCAAAGAGAGTGAGATGCCAGCTCCTTTCATTCAGTCAGTAGCTTCAAACATTTCTGGTATATGAAAAACATGTTTTTCAATGGCAAAAATCAATGAATATTGTAAAAGCACAAACAGTAATATCTCCACATTGCACGGTGCAATTCTGAAATTTTTAGCTTTTTCCTGTTAATCCTAGCATGATAAAGAAGATTCAAAGAGAGTGAGATGCCAGCTCCTTTCATTCAGTCAGTAGCTTCAAACATTTCTGGTATATGAAAAACATGTTTTTCAATGGCAAAAATCAATGAATATTGTAAATGCACAAACAGTAATATCTCCACATTGCACGGTGCAATTCTGAAATTTTTAGCTTTTTCCTGTTAATCCTAGCATGATAAAGAAGATTCAAAGAGAGTGAGATGCCAGCTCCTTTCATTCAGTCAGTAGCTTCAAACATTTCTGGTATATGAAAAACATGTTTTTCAATGGCAAAAATCAATGAATATTGTAAATGCACAAACAGTAATATCTCCACATTGCACGGTGCAATTCTGAAATTTTTAGCTTTTTCCTGTTAATCCTAGCATGATAAAGAAGATTCAAAGAGAGTGAGATGCCAGCTCCTTTCATTCAGTCAGTAGCTTCAAACATTTCTGGTATATGAAAAACGTTTTTCAATGGCAAAAATCAATGAATATTGTAAATGCACAAACAGTAATATCTCCACATTGCAAGGTGCAATTCTGAAATTTTTTGCTTTTTCCTGTTAATCCTAGCATGATAAAGAAGATTCAAAGAGAGTGAGATGCCAGCTCCTTTCATTCAGTCAGTAGCTTCAAACATTTCTGGTATATGAAAAACATGTTTTTCAATGGCAAAAATCAATGAATATTGTAAATGCACAAACAGTAATATCTCCACATTGCACGGTGCAATTCTGAAATTTTTAGCTTTTTCCTGTTAATCCTAGCATGATAAAGAAGATTCAAAGAGAGTGAGATGCCAGCTCCTTTCATTCAGTCAGTAGCTTCAAACATTTCTGGTATATGAAAAACATGTTTTTCAATGGCAAAAATCAATGAATATTGTAAATGCACAAACAGTAATATCTCCACATTGCAAGGTGCAATTCTGAAATTTTTAGCTTTTTCCTGTTAATCCTAGCATGATAAAGAAGATTCAAAGAGAGTGAGATGCCAGCTCCTTTCATTCAATCAGTAGCTTCAAACATTTCTGGTATATGAAAAACATGTTTTTCAATGGCAAAAATCAATGAATATTGTAAATGCACAAACAGTAATATCTCCGCATTGCAAGGTGCAATTCTGAAATTTTTTGCTTTTTCCTGCTAATCCTAGCATGATAAAGAAGATTCAAAGAGAGTGAGATGCCAGCTCCTTTCATTCAGTCAGTAGCTTCAAACATTTCTGGTATATGAAAAACATATTTTTCAATGGCAAAAATCAATGAATATTGTAAATGCACAAACAGTAATATCTCCACATTGCAAGGTGCAATTCTGAAATTTTTTGCTTTTTCCTGTTAATCCTAGCATGATAAAGATTCAAAGAGAGTGAGATGCCAGCTCCTTTCATTCAGTCAGTAGCTTCAAACATTTCTGGTATATGAAAAACATGTTTTTCAATGGCAAAAATCAATGAATATTGTAAATGCACAAACAGTAATATCTCCACATTGCAAGGTGCAATTCTGAAATTTTTTGCTTTTTCCTGCTAATCCTAGCATGATAAAGAAGATTCAAAGAGAGTGAGATGCCAGCTCCTTTCATTCAGTCAGTAGCTTCAAACATTTCTGGTATATGAAAAACGTTTTTCAATGGCAAAAATCAATGAATATTGTAAATGCACAAACAGTAATATCTCCACATTGCACGGTGCAATTCTGAAATTTTTAGCTTTTTCCTGTTAATCCTAGCATGATAAAGAAGATTCAAAGAGAGTGAGATGCCAGCTCCTTTCATTCAGTCAGTAGCTTCAAACATTTCTGGTATATGAAAAACGTTTTTCAATGGCAAAAATCAATGAATATTGTAAATGCACAAACAGTAATATCTCCACATTGCAAGGTGCAATTCTGAAATTTTTTGCTTTTTCCTGTTAATCCTAGCATGATAAAGAAGATTCAAAGAGAGTGAGATGCCAGCTCCTTTCATTCAGTCAGTAGCTTCAAACATTTCTGGTATATGAAAAACATGTTTTTCAATGGCAAAAATCAATGAATATTGTAAATGCACAAACAGTAATATCTCCGCATTGCAAGGTGCAATTCTGAAATTTTTTGCTTTTTCCTGCTAATCCTAGCATGATAAAGAAGATTCAAAGAGAGTGAGATGCCAGCTCCTTTCATTCAGTCAGTAGCTTCAAACATTTCTGGTATATGAAAAACATGTTTTTCAATGGCAAAAATCAATGAATATTGTAAAAGCACAAACAGTAATATCTCCACATTGCACGGTGCAATTCTGAAATTTTTAGCTTTTTCCTGTTAATCCTAGCATGATAAAGAAGATTCAAAGAGAGTGAGATGCCAGCTCCTTTCATTCAGTCAGTAGCTTCAAACATTTCTGGTATATGAAAAACGTTTTTCAATGGCAAAAATCAATGAATATTGTAAATGCACAAACAGTAATATCTCCACATTGCAAGGTGCAATTCTGAAATTTTTTGCTTTTTCCTGCTAATCCTAGCATGATAAAGAAGATTCAAAAAGAGTGAGATGCCAGCTCCTTTCATTCAGTCAGTAGCTTCAAACATTTCTGGTATATGAAAAACATGTTTTTCAATGGCAAAAATCAATGAATATTGTAAATGCACAAACAGTAATATCTCCACATTGCACGGTGCAATTCTGAAATTTTTAGCTTTTTCCTGTTAATCCTAGCATGATAAAGAAGATTCAAAGAGAGTGAGATGCCAGCTCCTTTCATTCAGTCAGTAGCTTCAAACATTTCTGGTATATGAAAAACGTTTTTCAATGGCAAAAATCAATGAATATTGTAAATGCACAAACAGTAATATCTCCACATTGCAAGGTGCAATTCTGAAATTTTTTGCTTTTTCCTGTTAATCCTAGCATGATAAAGAAGATTCAAAGAGAGTGAGATGCCAGCTCCTTTCATTCAGTCAGTAGCTTCAAACATTTCTGGTATATGAAAAACATGTTTTTCAATGGCAAAAATCAATGAATATTGTAAATGCACAAACAGTAATATCTCCACATTGCACGGTGCAATTCTGAAATTTTTAGCTTTTTCCTGTTAATCCTAGCATGATAAAGAAGATTCAAAGAGAGTGAGATGCCAGCTCCTTTCATTCAGTCAGTAGCTTCAAACATTTCTGGTATATGAAAAACATGTTTTTCAATGGCAAAAATCAATGAATATTGTAAATGCACAAACAGTAATATCTCCACATTGCAAGGTGCAATTCTGAAATTTTTAGCTTTTTCCTGTTAATCCTAGCATGATAAAGAAGATTCAAAGAGAGTGAGATGCCAGCTCCTTTCATTCAATCAGTAGCTTCAAACATTTCTGGTATATGAAAAACATGTTTTTCAATGGCAAAAATCAATGAATATTGTAAATGCACAAACAGTAATATCTCCGCATTGCAAGGTGCAATTCTGAAATTTTTTGCTTTTTCCTGCTAATCCTAGCATGATAAAGAAGATTCAAAGAGAGTGAGATGCCAGCTCCTTTCATTCAGTCAGTAGCTTCAAACATTTCTGGTATATGAAAAACGTTTTTCAATGGCAAAAATCAATGAATATTGTAAATGCACAAACAGTAATATCTCCACATTGCACGGTGCAATTCTGAAATTTTTAGCATTTTCCTACTAATCCTAGCATGATAAAGAAGATTCAAAGAGAGTGAGATGCCAGCTCCTTTCATTCAGTCAGTAGCTTCAAACATTTCTGGTATATGAAAAACATGTTTTTCAATGGCAAAAATCAATGAATATTGTAAATGCACAAACAGTAATATCTCCACATTGCAAGGTGCAATTCTGAAATTTTTTGCTTTTTCCTGCTAATCCTAGCATGATAAAGAAGATTCAAAGAGAGTGAGATGCCAGCTCCTTTCATTCAGTCAGTAGCTTCAAACATTTCTGGTATATGAAAAACATGTTTTTCAATGGCAAAAATCAATGAATATTGTAAATGCACAAACAGTAATATCTCCACATTGCACGGTGCAATTCTGAAATTTTTAGCTTTTTCCTGTTAATCCTAGCATGATAAAGAAGATTCAAAGAGAGTGAGATGCCAGCTCCTTTCATTCAGTCAGTAGCTTCAAACATTTCTGGTATATGAAAAACATATTTTTCAATGGCAAAAATCAATGAATATTGTAAATGCACAAACAGTAATATCTCCGCATTGCAAGGTGCAATTCTGAAATTTTTTGCTTTTTCCTGCTAATCCTAGCATGATAAAGAAGATTCAAAGAGAGTGAGATGCCAGCTCCTTTCATTCAGTCAGTAGCTTCAAACATTTCTGGTATATGAAAAACATGTTTTTCAATGGCAAAAATCAATGAATATTGTAAAAGCACAAACAGTAATATCTCCACATTGCACGGTGCAATTCTGAAATTTTTAGCTTTTTCCTGTTAATCCTAGCATGATAAAGAAGATTCAAAGAGAGTGAGATGCCAGCTCCTTTCATTCAGTCAGTAGCTTCAAACATTTCTGGTATATGAAAAACATGTTTTTCAATGGCAAAAATCAATGAATATTGTAAATGCACAAACAGTAATATCTCCACATTGCAAGGTGCAATTCTGAAATTTTTTGCTTTTTCCTGCTAATCCTAGCATGATAAAGAAGATTCAAAGAGAGTGAGATGCCAGCTCCTTTCATTCAGTCAGTAGCTTCAAACATTTCTGGTATATGAAAAACATGTTTTTCAATGGCAAAAATCAATGAATATTGTAAATGCACAAACAGTAATATCTCCACATTGCAAGGTGCAATTCTGAAATTTTTTGCTTTTTCCTGCTAATCCTAGCATGATAAAGAAGATTCAAAGAGAGTGAGATGCCAGCTCCTTTCATTCAGTCAGTAGCTTCAAACATTTCTGGTATATGAAAAACGTTTTTCAATGGCAAAAATCAATGAATATTGTAAATGCACAAACAGTAATATCTCCACATTGCACGGTGCAATTCTGAAATTTTTAGCTTTTTCCTGTTAATCCTAGCATGATAAAGAAGATTCAAAGAGAGTGAGATGCCAGCTCCTTTCATTCAGTCAGTAGCTTCAAACATTTCTGGTATATGAAAAACATGTTTTTCAATGGCAAAAATCAATGAATATTGTAAATGCACAAACAGTAATATCTCCACATTGCAAGGTGCAATTCTGAATTTTTTTGCTTTTTCCTGCTAATCCTAGCATGATAAAGAAGATTCAAAGAGAGTGAGATGCCAGCTCCTTTCATTCAGTCAGTAGCTTCAAACATTTCTGGTATATGAAAAACATTTTTCAATGGCAAAAATCAATGAATATTGTAAATGCACAAACAGTAATATCTCCACATTGCACGGTGCAATTCTGAAATTTTTAGCTTTTTCCTGTTAATCCTAGCATGATAAAGAAGATTCAAAGAGAGTGAGATGCCAGCTCCTTTCATTCAGTCAGTAGCTTCAAACATTTCTGGTATATGAAAAACATGTTTTTCAATGGCAAAAATCAATGAATATTGTAAATGCACAAACAGTAATATCTCCACATTGCAAGGTGCAATTCTGAAATTTTTTGCTTTTTCCTGCTAATCCTAGCATGATAAAGAAGATTCAAAGAGAGTGAGATGCCAGCTCCTTTCATTCAGTCAGTAGCTTCAAACATTTCTGGTATATGAAAAACATGTTTTTCAATGGCAAAAATCAATGAATATTGTAAATGCACAAACAGTAATATCTCCACATTGCACGGTGCAATTCTGAAATTTTTAGCTTTTTCCTGTTAATCCTAGCATGATAAAGAAGATTCAAAGAGAGTAAGATGCCAGCTCCTTTCATTCAGTCAGTAGCTTCAAACATTTCTGGTATATGAAAAACATGTTTTTCAATGGCAAAAATCAATGAATATTGTAAATGCACAAACAGTAATATCTCCACATTGCAAGGTGCAATTCTGAAATTTTTTGCTTTTTCCTGTTAATCCTAGCATGATGAAGATTCAAAGAGAGTGAGATGCCAGCTCCTTTCATTCAGTCAGTAGCTTCAAACATTTCTGGTATATGAAAAACATGTTTTTCAATGGCAAAAATCAATGAATATTGTAAAAGCACAAACAGTAATATCTCCACATTGCACGGTGCAATTCTGAAATTTTTAGCTTTTTCCTGTTAATCCTAGCATGATAAAGAAGATTCAAAGAGAGTGAGATGCCAGCTCCTTTCATTCAGTCAGTAGCTTCAAACATTTCTGGTATATGAAAAACGTTTTTCAATGGCAAAAATCAATGAATATTGTAAATGCACAAACAGTAATATCTCCACATTGCAAGGTGCAATTCTGAAATTTTTTGCTTTTTCCTGTTAATCCTAGCATGATAAAGAAGATTCAAAGAGAGTGAGATGCCAGCTCCTTTCATTCAGTCAGTAGCTTCAAACATTTCTGGTATATGAAAAACATGTTTTTCAATGGCAAAAATCAATGAATATTGTAAATGCACAAACAGTAATATCTCCGCATTGCAAGGTGCAATTCTGAAATTTTTTGCTTTTTCCTGCTAATCCTAGCATGATAAAGAAGATTCAAAGAGAGTGAGATGCCAGCTCCTTTCATTCAGTCAGTAGCTTCAAACATTTCTGGTATATGAAAAACATGTTTTTCAATGGCAAAAATCAATGAATATTGTAAAAGCACAAACAGTAATATCTCCACATTGCACGGTGCAATTCTGAAATTTTTAGCTTTTTCCTGTTAATCCTAGCATGATAAAGAAGATTCAAAGAGAGTGAGATGCCAGCTCCTTTCATTCAGTCAGTAGCTTCAAACATTTCTGGTATATGAAAAACGTTTTTCAATGGCAAAAATCAATGAATATTGTAAATGCACAAACAGTAATATCTCCACATTGCAAGGTGCAATTCTGAAATTTTTTGCTTTTTCCTGTTAATCCTAGCATGATAAAGAAGATTCAAAGAGAGTGAGATGCCAGCTCCTTTCATTCAGTCAGTAGCTTCAAACATTTCTGGTATATGAAAAACATGTTTTTCAATGGCAAAAATCAATGAATATTGTAAATGCACAAACAGTAATATCTCCACATTGCACGGTGCAATTCTGAAATTTTTAGCTTTTTCCTGTTAATCCTAGCATGATAAAGAAGATTCAAAGAGAGTGAGATGCCAGCTCCTTTCATTCAGTCAGTAGCTTCAAACATTTCTGGTATATGAAAAACATGTTTTTCAATGGCAAAAATCAATGAATATTGTAAATGCACAAACAGTAATATCTCCACATTGCAAGGTGCAATTCTGAAATTTTTAGCTTTTTCCTGTTAATCCTAGCATGATAAAGAAGATTCAAAGAGAGTGAGATGCCAGCTCCTTTCATTCAATCAGTAGCTTCAAACATTTCTGGTATATGAAAAACATGTTTTTCAATGGCAAAAATCAATGAATATTGTAAATGCACAAACAGTAATATCTCCGCATTGCAAGGTGCAATTCTGAAATTTTTTGCTTTTTCCTGCTAATCCTAGCATGATAAAGAAGATTCAAAGAGAGTGAGATGCCAGCTCCTTTCATTCAGTCAGTAGCTTCAAACATTTCTGGTATATGAAAAACGTTTTTCAATGGCAAAAATCAATGAATATTGTAAATGCACAAACAGTAATATCTCCACATTGCACGGTGCAATTCTGAAATTTTTAGCATTTTCCTACTAATCCTAGCATGATAAAGAAGATTCAAAGAGAGTGAGATGCCAGCTCCTTTCATTCAGTCAGTAGCTTCAAACATTTCTGGTATATGAAAAACATGTTTTTCAATGGCAAAAATCAATGAATATTGTAAATGCACAAACAGTAATATCTCCACATTGCAAGGTGCAATTCTGAAATTTTTTGCTTTTTCCTGCTAATCCTAGCATGATAAAGAAGATTCAAAGAGAGTGAGATGCCAGCTCCTTTCATTCAGTCAGTAGCTTCAAACATTTCTGGTATATGAAAAACATGTTTTTCAATGGCAAAAATCAATGAATATTGTAAATGCACAAACAGTAATATCTCCACATTGCACGGTGCAATTCTGAAATTTTTAGCTTTTTCCTGTTAATCCTAGCATGATAAAGAAGATTCAAAGAGAGTGAGATGCCAGCTCCTTTCATTCAGTCAGTAGCTTCAAACATTTCTGGTATATGAAAAACATATTTTTCAATGGCAAAAATCAATGAATATTGTAAATGCACAAACAGTAATATCTCCGCATTGCAAGGTGCAATTCTGAAATTTTTTGCTTTTTCCTGCTAATCCTAGCATGATAAAGAAGATTCAAAGAGAGTGAGATGCCAGCTCCTTTCATTCAGTCAGTAGCTTCAAACATTTCTGGTATATGAAAAACATGTTTTTCAATGGCAAAAATCAATGAATATTGTAAAAGCACAAACAGTAATATCTCCACATTGCACGGTGCAATTCTGAAATTTTTAGCTTTTTCCTGTTAATCCTAGCATGATAAAGAAGATTCAAAGAGAGTGAGATGCCAGCTCCTTTCATTCAGTCAGTAGCTTCAAACATTTCTGGTATATGAAAAACATGTTTTTCCAAGGCAAAAATCAATGAATATTGTAAATGCACAAACAGTAATATCTCCACATTGCAAGGTGCAATTCTGAAATTTTTTGCTTTTTCCTGCTAATCCTAGCATGATAAAGAAGATTCAAAGAGAGTGAGATGCCAGCTCCTTTCATTCAGTCAGTAGCTTCAAACATTTCTGGTATATGAAAAACATGTTTTTCAATGGCAAAAATCAATGAATATTGTAAATGCACAAACAGTAATATCTCCACATTGCAAGGTGCAATTCTGAAATTTTTTGCTTTTTCCTGCTAATCCTAGCATGATAAAGAAGATTCAAAGAGAGTGAGATGCCAGCTCCTTTCATTCAGTCAGTAGCTTCAAACATTTCTGGTATATGAAAAACGTTTTTCAATGGCAAAAATCAATGAATATTGTAAATGCACAAACAGTAATATCTCCACATTGCACGGTGCAATTCTGAAATTTTTAGCTTTTTCCTGTTAATCCTAGCATGATAAAGAAGATTCAAAGAGAGTGAGATGCCAGCTCCTTTCATTCAGTCAGTAGCTTCAAACATTTCTGGTATATGAAAAACATGTTTTTCAATGGCAAAAATCAATGAATATTGTAAATGCACAAACAGTAATATCTCCACATTGCAAGGTGCAATTCTGAATTTTTTTGCTTTTTCCTGCTAATCCTAGCATGATAAAGAAGATTCAAAGAGAGTGAGATGCCAGCTCCTTTCATTCAGTCAGTAGCTTCAAACATTTCTGGTATATGAAAAACGTTTTTCAATGGCAAAAATCAATGAATATTGTAAATGCACAAACAGTAATATCTCCACATTGCACGGTGCAATTCTGAAATTTTTAGCTTTTTCCTGTTAATCCTAGCATGATAAAGAAGATTCAAAGAGAGTGAGATGCCAGCTCCTTTCATTCAGTCAGTAGCTTCAAACATTTCTGGTATATGAAAAACATGTTTTTCAATGGCAAAAATCAATGAATATTGTAAATGCACAAACAGTAATATCTCCACATTGCAAGGTGCAATTCTGAAATTTTTTGCTTTTTCCTGCTAATCCTAGCATGATAAAGAAGATTCAAAGAGAGTGAGATGCCAGCTCCTTTCATTCAGTCAGTAGCTTCAAACATTTCTGGTATATGAAAAACATGTTTTTCAATGGCAAAAATCAATGAATATTGTAAATGCACAAACAGTAATATCTCCACATTGCACGGTGCAATTCTGAAATTTTTAGCTTTTTCCTGTTAATCCTAGCATGATAAAGAAGATTCAAAGAGAGTAAGATGCCAGCTCCTTTCATTCAGTCAGTAGCTTCAAACATTTCTGGTATATGAAAAACATGTTTTTCAATGGCAAAAATCAATGAATATTGTAAATGCACAAACAGTAATATCTCCACATTGCAAGGTGCAATTCTGAAATTTTTTGCTTTTTCCTGTTAATCCTAGCATGATGAAGATTCAAAGAGAGTGAGATGCCAGCTCCTTTCATTCAGTCAGTAGCTTCAAACATTTCTGGTATATGAAAAACATGTTTTTCAATGGCAAAAATCAATGAATATTGTAAATGCACAAACAGTAATATCTCCGCATTGCAAGGTGCAATTCTGAAATTTTTTGCTTTTTCCTGCTAATCCTAGCATGATAAAGAAGATTCAAAGAGAGTGAGATGCCAGCTCCTTTCATTCAGTCAGTAGCTTCAAACATTTCTGGTATATGAAAAACATATTTTTCAATGGCAAAAATCAATGAATATTGTAAATGCACAAACAGTAATATCTCCACATTGCAAGGTGCAATTCTGAAATTTTTTGCTTTTTCCTGTTAATCCTAGCATGATAAAGAAGATTCAAAGAGAGTGAGATGCCAGCTCCTTTCATTCAGTCAGTAGCTTCAAACATTTCTGGTATATGAAAAACATGTTTTTCAATGGCAAAAATCAATGAATATTGTAAATGCACAAACAGTAATATCTCCACATTGCAAGGTGCAATTCTGAAATTTTTTGCTTTTTCCTGCTAATCCTAGCATGATAAAGAAGATTCAAAGAGAGTGAGATGCCAGCTCCTTTCATTCAGTCAGTAGCTTCAAACATTTCTGGTATATGAAAAACGTTTTTCAATGGCAAAAATCAATGAATATTGTAAATGCACAAACAGTAATATCTCCACATTGCACGGTGCAATTCTGAAATTTTTAGCTTTTTCCTGTTAATCCTAGCATGATAAAGAAGATTCAAAGAGAGTGAGATGCCAGCTCCTTTCATTCAGTCAGTAGCTTCAAACATTTCTGGTATATGAAAAACATGTTTTTCAATGGCAAAAATCAATGAATATTGTAAATGCACAAACAGTAATATCTCCACATTGCAAGGTGCAATTCTGAAATTTTTTGCTTTTTCCTGCTAATCCTAGCATGATAAAGAAGATTCAAAGAGAGTGAGATGCCAGCTCCTTTCATTCAGTCAGTAGCTTCAAACATTTCTGGTATATGAAAAACATGTTTTTCAATGGCAAAAATCAATGAATATTGTAAATGCACAAACAGTAATATCTCCACATTGCACGGTGCAATTCTGAAATTTTTAGCTTTTTCCTGTTAATCCTAGCATGATAAAGAAGATTCAAAGAGAGTGAGATGCCAGCTCCTTTCATTCAATCAGTAGCTTCAAACATTTCTGGTATATGAAAAACATGTTTTTCAATGGCAAAAATCAATGAATATTGTAAATGCACAAACAGTAATATCTCCGCATTGCAAGGTGCAATTCTGAAATTTTTTGCTTTTTCCTGCTAATCCTAGCATGATAAAGAAGATTCAAAGAGAGTGAGATGCCAGCTCCTTTCATTCAGTCAGTAGCTTCAAACATTTCTGGTATATGAAAAACGTTTTTCAATGGCAAAAATCAATGAATATTGTAAATGCACAAACAGTAATATCTCCACATTGCACGGTGCAATTCTGAAATTTTTAGCTTTTTCCTACTAATCCTAGCATGATAAAGAAGATTCAAAGAGAGTGAGATGCCAGCTCCTTTCATTCAGTCAGTAGCTTCAAACATTTCTGGTATATGAAAAACATGTTTTTCAATGGCAAAAATCAATGAATATTGTAAATGCACAAACAGTAATATCTCCACATTGCAAGGTGCAATTCTGAAATTTTTTGCTTTTTCCTGCTAATCCTAGCATGATAAAGAAGATTCAAAGAGAGTGAGATGCCAGCTCCTTTCATTCAGTCAGTAGCTTCAAACATTTCTGGTATATGAAAAACATGTTTTTCAATGGCAAAAATCAATGAATATTGTAAATGCACAAACAGTAATATCTCCACATTGCACGGTGCAATTCTGAAATTTTTAGCTTTTTCCTGTTAATCCTAGCATGATAAAGAAGATTCAAAGAGAGTGAGATGCCAGCTCCTTTCATTCAGTCAGTAGCTTCAAACATTTCTGGTATATGAAAAACATATTTTTCAATGGCAAAAATCAATGAATATTGTAAATGCACAAACAGTAATATCTCCGCATTGCAAGGTGCAATTCTGAAATTTTTTGCTTTTTCCTGCTAATCCTAGCATGATAAAGAAGATTCAAAGAGAGTGAGATGCCAGCTCCTTTCATTCAGTCAGTAGCTTCAAACATTTCTGGTATATGAAAAACATGTTTTTCAATGGCAAAAATCAATGAATATTGTAAAAGCACAAACAGTAATATCTCCACATTGCACGGTGCAATTCTGAAATTTTTAGCTTTTTCCTGTTAATCCTAGCATGATAAAGAAGATTCAAAGAGAGTGAGATGCCAGCTCCTTTCATTCAGTCAGTAGCTTCAAACATTTCTGGTATATGAAAAACATGTTTTTCAATGGCAAAAATCAATGAATATTGTAAATGCACAAACAGTAATATCTCCACATTGCAAGGTGCAATTCTGAAATTTTTTGCTTTTTCCTGCTAATCCTAGCATGATAAAGAAGATTCAAAGAGAGTGAGATGCCAGCTCCTTTCATTCAGTCAGTAGCTTCAAACATTTCTGGTATATGAAAAACATGTTTTTCAATGGCAAAAATCAATGAATATTGTAAATGCACAAACAGTAATATCTCCACATTGCAAGGTGCAATTCTGAAATTTTTTGCTTTTTCCTGCTAATCCTAGCATGATAAAGAAGATTCAAAGAGAGTGAGATGCCAGCTCCTTTCAGTCAGTAGCTTCAAACATTTCTGGTATATGAAAAACGTTTTTCAATGGCAAAAATCAATGAATATTGTAAATGCACAAACAGTAATATCTCCACATTGCACGGTGCAATTCTGAAATTTTTAGCTTTTTCCTGTTAATCCTAGCATGATAAAGAAGATTCAAAGAGAGTGAGATGCCAGCTCCTTTCATTCAGTCAGTAGCTTCAAACATTTCTGGTATATGAAAAACATGTTTTTCAATGGCAAAAATCAATGAATATTGTAAATGCACAAACAGTAATATCTCCACATTGCAAGGTGCAATTCTGAATTTTTTTGCTTTTTCCTGCTAATCCTAGCATGATAAAGAAGATTCAAAGAGAGTGAGATGCCAGCTCCTTTCATTCAGTCAGTAGCTTCAAACATTTCTGGTATATGAAAAACGTTTTTCAATGGCAAAAATCAATGAATATTGTAAATGCACAAACAGTAATATCTCCACATTGCACGGTGCAATTCTGAAATTTTTAGCTTTTTCCTGTTAATCCTAGCATGATAAAGAAGATTCAAAGAGAGTGAGATGCCAGCTCCTTTCATTCAGTCAGTAGCTTCAAACATTTCTGGTATATGAAAAACATGTTTTTCAATGGCAAAAATCAATGAATATTGTAAATGCACAAACAGTAATATCTCCACATTGCAAGGTGCAATTCTGAAATTTTTTGCTTTTTCCTGCTAATCCTAGCATGATAAAGAAGATTCAAAGAGAGTGAGATGCCAGCTCCTTTCATTCAGTCAGTAGCTTCAAACATTTCTGGTATATGAAAAACATGTTTTTCAATGGCAAAAATCAATGAATATTGTAAATGCACAAACAGTAATATCTCCACATTGCACGGTGCAATTCTGAAATTTTTAGCTTTTTCCTGTTAATCCTAGCATGATAAAGAAGATTCAAAGAGAGTAAGATGCCAGCTCCTTTCATTCAGTCAGTAGCTTCAAACATTTCTGGTATATGAAAAACATGTTTTTCAATGGCAAAAATCAATGAATATTGTAAATGCACAAACAGTAATATCTCCACATTGCAAGGTGCAATTCTGAAATTTTTTGCTTTTTCCTGTTAATCCTAGCATGATGAAGATTCAAAGAGAGTGAGATGCCAGCTCCTTTCATTCAGTCAGTAGCTTCAAACATTTCTGGTATATGAAAAACATGTTTTTCAATGGCAAAAATCAATGAATATTGTAAATGCACAAACAGTAATATCTCCGCATTGCAAGGTGCAATTCTGAAATTTTTTGCTTTTTCCTGCTAATCCTAGCATGATAAAGAAGATTCAAAGAGAGTGAGATGCCAGCTCCTTTCATTCAGTCAGTAGCTTCAAACATTTCTGGTATATGAAAAACATATTTTTCAATGGCAAAAATCAATGAATATTGTAAATGCACAAACAGTAATATCTCCACATTGCAAGGTGCAATTCTGAAATTTTTTGCTTTTTCCTGTTAATCCTAGCATGATAAAGAAGATTCAAAGAGAGTGAGATGCCAGCTCCTTTCATTCAGTCAGTAGCTTCAAACATTTCTGGTATATGAAAAACATGTTTTTCAATGGCAAAAATCAATGAATATTGTAAATGCACAAACAGTAATATCTCCACATTGCAAGGTGCAATTCTGAAATTTTTTGCTTTTTCCTGCTAATCCTAGCATGATAAAGAAGATTCAAAGAGAGTGAGATGCCAGCTCCTTTCATTCAGTCAGTAGCTTCAAACATTTCTGGTATATGAAAAACGTTTTTCAATGGCAAAAATCAATGAATATTGTAAATGCACAAACAGTAATATCTCCACATTGCACGGTGCAATTCTGAAATTTTTAGCTTTTTCCTGTTAATCCTAGCATGATAAAGAAGATTCAAAGAGAGTGAGATGCCAGCTCCTTTCATTCAGTCAGTAGCTTCAAACATTTCTGGTATATGAAAAACATGTTTTTCAATGGCAAAAATCAATGAATATTGTAAATGCACAAACAGTAATATCTCCACATTGCACGGTGCAATTCTGAAATTTTTAGCTTTTTCCTGTTAATCCTAGCATGATAAAGAAGATTCAAAGAGAGTGAGATGCCAGCTCCTTTCATTCAGTCAGTAGCTTCAAACATTTCTGGTATATGAAAAACGTTTTTCAATGGCAAAAATCAATGAATATTGTAAATGCACAAACAGTAATATCTCCACATTGCAAGGTGCAATTCTGAAATTTTTTGCTTTTTCCTGTTAATCCTAGCATGATAAAGAAGATTCAAAGAGAGTGAGATGCCAGCTCCTTTCATTCAGTCAGTAGCTTCAAACATTTCTGGTATATGAAAAACATGTTTTTCAATGGCAAAAATCAATGAATATTGTAAATGCACAAACAGTAATATCTCCGCATTGCAAGGTGCAATTCTGAAATTTTTTGCTTTTTCCTGCTAATCCTAGCATGATAAAGAAGATTCAAAGAGAGTGAGATGCCAGCTCCTTTCATTCAGTCAGTAGCTTCAAATATTTCTGGTATATGAAAAACGTTTTTCAATGGCAAAAATCAATGAATATTGTAAATGCACAAACAGTAATATCTCCACATTGCACGGTGCAATTCTGAAATTTTTAGCTTTTTCCTACTAATCCTAGCATGATAAAGAAGATTCAAAGAGAGTGAGATGCCAGCTCCTTTCATTCAGTCAGTAGCTTCAAACATTTCTGGTATATGAAAAACATATTTTTCAATGGCAAAAATCAATGAATATTGTAAATGCACAAACAGTAATATCTCCGCATTGCAAGGTGCAATTCTGAAATTTTTTGCTTTTTCCTGCTAATCCTAGCATGATAAAGAAGATTCAAAGAGAGTGAGATGCCAGCTCCTTTCATTCAGTCAGTAGCTTCAAACATTTCTGGTATATGAAAAACATGTTTTTCAATGGCAAAAATCAATGAATATTGTAAAAGCACAAACAGTAATATCTCCACATTGCACGGTGCAATTCTGAAATTTTTAGCTTTTTCCTGTTAATCCTAGCATGATAAAGAAGATTCAAAGAGAGTGAGATGCCAGCTCCTTTCATTCAGTCAGTAGCTTCAAACATTTCTGGTATATGAAAAACATGTTTTTCAATGGCAAAAATCAATGAATATTGTAAATGCACAAACAGTAATATCTCCACATTGCAAGGTGCAATTCTGAAATTTTTTGCTTTTTCCTGCTAATCCTAGCATGATAAAGAAGATTCAAAGAGAGTGAGATGCCAGCTCCTTTCATTCAGTCAGTAGCTTCAAACATTTCTGGTATATGAAAAACATGTTTTTCAATGGCAAAAATCAATGAATATTGTAAATGCACAAACAGTAATATCTCCACATTGCAAGGTGCAATTCTGAAATTTTTTGCTTTTTCCTGCTAATCCTAGCATGATAAAGATTCAAAGAGAGTGAGATGCCAGCTCCTTTCATTCAGTCAGTAGCTTCAAACATTTCTGGTATATGAAAAACGTTTTTCAATGGCAAAAATCAATGAATATTGTAAATGCACAAACAGTAATATCTCCACATTGCACGGTGCAATTCTGAAATTTTTAGCTTTTTCCTGTTAATCCTAGCATGATAAAGAAGATTCAAAGAGAGTGAGATGCCAGCTCCTTTCAGTCAGTAGCTTCAAGCATTTCTGGTATATGAAAAACATGTTTTTCAATGGCAAAAATCAATGAATATTGTAAATGCACAAACAGTAATATCTCCACATTGCAAGGTGCAATTCTGAATTTTTTTGCTTTTTCCTGCTAATCCTAGCATGATAAAGAAGATTCAAAGAGAGTGAGATGCCAGCTCCTTTCATTCAGTCAGTAGCTTCAAACATTTCTGGTATATGAAAAACGTTTTTCAATGGCAAAAATCAATGAATATTGTAAATGCACAAACAGTAATATCTCCACATTGCACGGTGCAATTCTGAAATTTTTAGCTTTTTCCTGTTAATCCTAGCATGATAAAGAAGATTCAAAGAGAGTGAGATGCCAGCTCCTTTCATTCAGTCAGTAGCTTCAAACATTTCTGGTATATGAAAAACATGTTTTTCAATGGCAAAAATCAATGAATATTGTAAATGCACAAACAGTAATATCTCCACATTGCAAGGTGCAATTCTGAAATTTTTTGCTTTTTCCTGCTAATCCTAGCATGATAAAGAAGATTCAAAGAGAGTGAGATGCCAGCTCCTTTCATTCAGTCAGTAGCTTCAAACATTTCTGGTATATGAAAAACATGTTTTTCAATGGCAAAAATCAATGAATATTGTAAATGCACAAACAGTAATATCTCCACATTGCACGGTGCAATTCTGAAATTTTTAGCTTTTTCCTGTTAATCCTAGCATGATAAAGAAGATTCAAAGAGAGTAAGATGCCAGCTCCTTTCATTCAGTCAGTAGCTTCAAACATTTCTGGTATATGAAAAACATGTTTTTCAATGGCAAAAATCAATGAATATTGTAAATGCACAAACAGTAATATCTCCACATTGCAAGGTGCAATTCTGAAATTTTTTGCTTTTTCCTGTTAATCCTAGCATGATGAAGATTCAAAGAGAGTGAGATGCCAGCTCCTTTCATTCAGTCAGTAGCTTCAAACATTTCTGGTATATGAAAAACATGTTTTTCAATGGCAAAAATCAATGAATATTGTAAATGCACAAACAGTAATATCTCCGCATTGCAAGGTGCAATTCTGAAATTTTTTGCTTTTTCCTGCTAATCCTAGCATGATAAAGAAGATTCAAAGAGAGTGAGATGCCAGCTCCTTTCATTCAGTCAGTAGCTTCAAACATTTCTGGTATATGAAAAACATATTTTTCAATGGCAAAAATCAATGAATATTGTAAATGCACAAACAGTAATATCTCCACATTGCAAGGTGCAATTCTGAAATTTTTTGCTTTTTCCTGTTAATCCTAGCATGATAAAGAAGATTCAAAGAGAGTGAGATGCCAGCTCCTTTCATTCAGTCAGTAGCTTCAAACATTTCTGGTATATGAAAAACATGTTTTTCAATGGCAAAAATCAATGAATATTGTAAATGCACAAACAGTAATATCTCCACATTGCAAGGTGCAATTCTGAAATTTTTTGCTTTTTCCTGCTAATCCTAGCATGATAAAGAAGATTCAAAGAGAGTGAGATGCCAGCTCCTTTCATTCAGTCAGTAGCTTCAAACATTTCTGGTATATGAAAAACGTTTTTCAATGGCAAAAATCAATGAATATTGTAAATGCACAAACAGTAATATCTCCACATTGCACGGTGCAATTCTGAAATTTTTAGCTTTTTCCTGTTAATCCTAGCATGATAAAGAAGATTCAAAGAGAGTGAGATGCCAGCTCCTTTCATTCAGTCAGTAGCTTCAAACATTTCTGGTATATGAAAAACATGTTTTTCAATGGCAAAAATCAATGAATATTGTAAATGCACAAACAGTAATATCTCCACATTGCAAGGTGCAATTCTGAAATTTTTTGCTTTTTCCTGCTAATCCTAGCATGATAAAGAAGATTCAAAGAGAGTGAGATGCCAGCTCCTTTCATTCAGTCAGTAGCTTCAAACATTTCTGGTATATGAAAAACATGTTTTTCAATGGCAAAAATCAATGAATATTGTAAATGCACAAACAGTAATATCTCCACATTGCACGGTGCAATTCTGAAATTTTTAGCTTTTTCCTGTTAATCCTAGCATGATAAAGAAGATTCAAAGAGAGTGAGATGCCAGCTCCTTTCATTCAGTCAGTAGCTTCAAACATTTCTGGTATATGAAAAACATGTTTTTCAATGGCAAAAATCAATGAATATTGTAAATGCACAAACAGTAATATCTCCACATTGCAAGGTGCAATTCTGAAATTTTTTGCTTTTTCCTGCTAATCCTAGCATGATAAAGAAGATTCAAAGAGAGTGAGATGCCAGCTCCTTTCATTCAGTCAGTAGCTTCAAACATTTCTGGTATATGAAAAACGTTTTTCAATGGCAAAAATCAATGAATATTGTAAATGCACAAACAGTAATATCTCCACATTGCACGGTGCAATTCTGAAATTTTTAGCTTTTTCCTGTTAATCCTAGCATGATAAAGAAGATTCAAAGAGAGTGAGATGCCAGCTCCTTTCATTCAGTCAGTAGCTTCAAACATTTCTGGTATATGAAAAACATGTTTTTCAATGGCAAAAATCAATGAATATTGTAAATGCACAAACAGTAATATCTCCACATTGCACGGTGCAATTCTGAAATTTTTAGCTTTTTCCTGTTAATCCTAGCATGATAAAGAAGATTCAAAGAGAGTGAGATGCCAGCTCCTTTCATTCAGTCAGTAGCTTCAAACATTTCTGGTATATGAAAAACGTTTTTCAATGGCAAAAATCAATGAATATTGTAAATGCACAAACAGTAATATCTCCACATTGCAAGGTGCAATTCTGAAATTTTTTGCTTTTTCCTGTTAATCCTAGCATGATAAAGAAGATTCAAAGAGAGTGAGATGCCAGCTCCTTTCATTCAGTCAGTAGCTTCAAACATTTCTGGTATATGAAAAACATGTTTTTCAATGGCAAAAATCAATGAATATTGTAAATGCACAAACAGTAATATCTCCGCATTGCAAGGTGCAATTCTGAAATTTTTTGCTTTTTCCTGCTAATCCTAGCATGATAAAGAAGATTCAAAGAGAGTGAGATGCCAGCTCCTTTCATTCAGTCAGTAGCTTCAAATATTTCTGGTATATGAAAAACGTTTTTCAATGGCAAAAATCAATGAATATTGTAAATGCACAAACAGTAATATCTCCACATTGCACGGTGCAATTCTGAAATTTTTAGCTTTTTCCTACTAATCCTAGCATGATAAAGAAGATTCAAAGAGAGTGAGATGCCAGCTCCTTTCATTCAGTCAGTAGCTTCAAACATTTCTGGTATATGAAAAACATGTTTTTCAATGGCAAAAATCAATGAATATTGTAAATGCACAAACAGTAATATCTCCACATTGCAAGGTGCAATTCTGAAATTTTTTGCTTTTTCCTGCTAATCCTAGCATGATAAAGAAGATTCAAAGAGAGTGAGATGCCAGCTCCTTTCATTCAGTCAGTAGCTTCAAACATTTCTGGTATATGAAAAACATGTTTTTCAATGGCAAAAATCAATGAATATTGTAAATGCACAAACAGTAATATCTCCACATTGCACGGTGCAATTCTGAAATTTTTAGCTTTTTCCTGTTAATCCTAGCATGATAAAGAAGATTCAAAGAGAGTGAGATGCCAGCTCCTTTCATTCAGTCAGTAGCTTCAAACATTTCTGGTATATGAAAAACATATTTTTCAATGGCAAAAATCAATGAATATTGTAAATGCACAAACAGTAATATCTCCGCATTGCAAGGTGCAATTCTGAAATTTTTTGCTTTTTCCTGCTAATCCTAGCATGATAAAGAAGATTCAAAGAGAGTGAGATGCCAGCTCCTTTCATTCAGTCAGTAGCTTCAAACATTTCTGGTATATGAAAAACATGTTTTTCAATGGCAAAAATCAATGAATATTGTAAAAGCACAAACAGTAATATCTCCACATTGCACGGTGCAATTCTGAAATTTTTAGCTTTTTCCTGTTAATCCTAGCATGATAAAGAAGATTCAAAGAGAGTGAGATGCCAGCTCCTTTCATTCAGTCAGTAGCTTCAAACATTTCTGGTATATGAAAAACATGTTTTTCAATGGCAAAAATCAATGAATATTGTAAATGCACAAACAGTAATATCTCCACATTGCAAGGTGCAATTCTGAAATTTTTTGCTTTTTCCTGCTAATCCTAGCATGATAAAGAAGATTCAAAGAGAGTGAGATGCCAGCTCCTTTCATTCAGTCAGTAGCTTCAAACATTTCTGGTATATGAAAAACATGTTTTTCAATGGCAAAAATCAATGAATATTGTAAATGCACAAACAGTAATATCTCCACATTGCAAGGTGCAATTCTGAAATTTTTTGCTTTTTCCTGCTAATCCTAGCATGATAAAGATTCAAAGAGAGTGAGATGCCAGCTCCTTTCATTCAGTCAGTAGCTTCAAACATTTCTGGTATATGAAAAACGTTTTTCAATGGCAAAAATCAATGAATATTGTAAATGCACAAACAGTAATATCTCCACATTGCACGGTGCAATTCTGAAATTTTTAGCTTTTTCCTGTTAATCCTAGCATGATAAAGAAGATTCAAAGAGAGTGAGATGCCAGCTCCTTTCATTCAGTCAGTAGCTTCAAACATTTCTGGTATATGAAAAACATGTTTTTCAATGGCAAAAATCAATGAATATTGTAAATGCACAAACAGTAATATCTCCACATTGCAAGGTGCAATTCTGAATTTTTTTGCTTTTTCCTGCTAATCCTAGCATGATAAAGAAGATTCAAAGAGAGTGAGATGCCAGCTCCTTTCATTCAGTCAGTAGCTTCAAACATTTCTGGTATATGAAAAACGTTTTTCAATGGCAAAAATCAATGAATATTGTAAATGCACAAACAGTAATATCTCCACATTGCACGGTGCAATTCTGAAATTTTTAGCTTTTTCCTGTTAATCCTAGCATGATAAAGAAGATTCAAAGAGAGTGAGATGCCAGCTCCTTTCATTCAGTCAGTAGCTTCAAACATTTCTGGTATATGAAAAACATGTTTTTCAATGGCAAAAATCAATGAATATTGTAAATGCACAAACAGTAATATCTCCACATTGCAAGGTGCAATTCTGAAATTTTTTGCTTTTTCCTGCTAATCCTAGCATGATAAAGAAGATTCAAAGAGAGTGAGATGCCAGCTCCTTTCATTCAGTCAGTAGCTTCAAACATTTCTGGTATATGAAAAACATGTTTTTCAATGGCAAAAATCAATGAATATTGTAAATGCACAAACAGTAATATCTCCACATTGCACGGTGCAATTCTGAAATTTTTAGCTTTTTCCTGTTAATCCTAGCATGATAAAGAAGATTCAAAGAGAGTAAGATGCCAGCTCCTTTCATTCAGTCAGTAGCTTCAAACATTTCTGGTATATGAAAAACATGTTTTTCAATGGCAAAAATCAATGAATATTGTAAATGCACAAACAGTAATATCTCCACATTGCAAGGTGCAATTCTGAAATTTTTTGCTTTTTCCTGTTAATCCTAGCATGATGAAGATTCAAAGAGAGTGAGATGCCAGCTCCTTTCATTCAGTCAGTAGCTTCAAACATTTCTGGTATATGAAAAACATGTTTTTCAATGGCAAAAATCAATGAATATTGTAAATGCACAAACAGTAATATCTCCGCATTGCAAGGTGCAATTCTGAAATTTTTTGCTTTTTCCTGCTAATCCTAGCATGATAAAGAAGATTCAAAGAGAGTGAGATGCCAGCTCCTTTCATTCAGTCAGTAGCTTCAAACATTTCTGGTATATGAAAAACATATTTTTCAATGGCAAAAATCAATGAATATTGTAAATGCACAAACAGTAATATCTCCACATTGCAAGGTGCAATTCTGAAATTTTTTGCTTTTTCCTGTTAATCCTAGCATGATAAAGAAGATTCAAAGAGAGTGAGATGCCAGCTCCTTTCATTCAGTCAGTAGCTTCAAACATTTCTGGTATATGAAAAACATGTTTTTCAATGGCAAAAATCAATGAATATTGTAAATGCACAAACAGTAATATCTCCACATTGCAAGGTGCAATTCTGAAATTTTTTGCTTTTTCCTGCTAATCCTAGCATGATAAAGAAGATTCAAAGAGAGTGAGATGCCAGCTCCTTTCATTCAGTCAGTAGCTTCAAACATTTCTGGTATATGAAAAACGTTTTTCAATGGCAAAAATCAATGAATATTGTAAATGCACAAACAGTAATATCTCCACATTGCACGGTGCAATTCTGAAATTTTTAGCTTTTTCCTGTTAATCCTAGCATGATAAAGAAGATTCAAAGAGAGTGAGATGCCAGCTCCTTTCATTCAGTCAGTAGCTTCAAACATTTCTGGTATATGAAAAACATGTTTTTCAATGGCAAAAATCAATGAATATTGTAAATGCACAAACAGTAATATCTCCACATTGCAAGGTGCAATTCTGAAATTTTTTGCTTTTTCCTGCTAATCCTAGCATGATAAAGAAGATTCAAAGAGAGTGAGATGCCAGCTCCTTTCATTCAGTCAGTAGCTTCAAACATTTCTGGTATATGAAAAACATGTTTTTCAATGGCAAAAATCAATGAATATTGTAAATGCACAAACAGTAATATCTCCACATTGCACGGTGCAATTCTGAAATTTTTAGCTTTTTCCTGTTAATCCTAGCATGATAAAGAAGATTCAAAGAGAGTGAGATGCCAGCTCCTTTCATTCAGTCAGTAGCTTCAAACATTTCTGGTATATGAAAAACATGTTTTTCAATGGCAAAAATCAATGAATATTGTAAATGCACAAACAGTAATATCTCCACATTGCAAGGTGCAATTCTGAAATTTTTTGCTTTTTCCTGCTAATCCTAGCATGATAAAGAAGATTCAAAGAGAGTGAGATGCCAGCTCCTTTCATTCAGTCAGTAGCTTCAAACATTTCTGGTATATGAAAAACGTTTTTCAATGGCAAAAATCAATGAATATTGTAAATGCACAAACAGTAATATCTCCACATTGCACGGTGCAATTCTGAAATTTTTAGCTTTTTCCTGTTAATCCTAGCATGATAAAGAAGATTCAAAGAGAGTGAGATGCCAGCTCCTTTCATTCAGTCAGTAGCTTCAAACATTTCTGGTATATGAAAAACATGTTTTTCAATGGCAAAAATCAATGAATATTGTAAATGCACAAACAGTAATATCTCCACATTGCACGGTGCAATTCTGAAATTTTTAGCTTTTTCCTGTTAATCCTAGCATGATAAAGAAGATTCAAAGAGAGTGAGATGCCAGCTCCTTTCATTCAGTCAGTAGCTTCAAACATTTCTGGTATATGAAAAACGTTTTTCAATGGCAAAAATCAATGAATATTGTAAATGCACAAACAGTAATATCTCCACATTGCAAGGTGCAATTCTGAAATTTTTTGCTTTTTCCTGTTAATCCTAGCATGATAAAGAAGATTCAAAGAGAGTGAGATGCCAGCTCCTTTCATTCAGTCAGTAGCTTCAAACATTTCTGGTATATGAAAAACATGTTTTTCAATGGCAAAAATCAATGAATATTGTAAATGCACAAACAGTAATATCTCCGCATTGCAAGGTGCAATTCTGAAATTTTTTGCTTTTTCCTGCTAATCCTAGCATGATAAAGAAGATTCAAAGAGAGTGAGATGCCAGCTCCTTTCATTCAGTCAGTAGCTTCAAATATTTCTGGTATATGAAAAACGTTTTTCAATGGCAAAAATCAATGAATATTGTAAATGCACAAACAGTAATATCTCCACATTGCACGGTGCAATTCTGAAATTTTTAGCTTTTTCCTACTAATCCTAGCATGATAAAGAAGATTCAAAGAGAGTGAGATGCCAGCTCCTTTCATTCAGTCAGTAGCTTCAAACATTTCTGGTATATGAAAAACATGTTTTTCAATGGCAAAAATCAATGAATATTGTAAATGCACAAACAGTAATATCTCCACATTGCAAGGTGCAATTCTGAAATTTTTTGCTTTTTCCTGCTAATCCTAGCATGATAAAGAAGATTCAAAGAGAGTGAGATGCCAGCTCCTTTCATTCAGTCAGTAGCTTCAAACATTTCTGGTATATGAAAAACATGTTTTTCAATGGCAAAAATCAATGAATATTGTAAATGCACAAACAGTAATATCTCCACATTGCACGGTGCAATTCTGAAATTTTTAGCTTTTTCCTGTTAATCCTAGCATGATAAAGAAGATTCAAAGAGAGTGAGATGCCAGCTCCTTTCATTCAGTCAGTAGCTTCAAACATTTCTGGTATATGAAAAACATATTTTTCAATGGCAAAAATCAATGAATATTGTAAATGCACAAACAGTAATATCTCCGCATTGCAAGGTGCAATTCTGAAATTTTTTGCTTTTTCCTGCTAATCCTAGCATGATAAAGAAGATTCAAAGAGAGTGAGATGCCAGCTCCTTTCATTCAGTCAGTAGCTTCAAACATTTCTGGTATATGAAAAACATGTTTTTCAATGGCAAAAATCAATGAATATTGTAAAAGCACAAACAGTAATATCTCCACATTGCACGGTGCAATTCTGAAATTTTTAGCTTTTTCCTGTTAATCCTAGCATGATAAAGAAGATTCAAAGAGAGTGAGATGCCAGCTCCTTTCATTCAGTCAGTAGCTTCAAACATTTCTGGTATATGAAAAACATGTTTTTCAATGGCAAAAATCAATGAATATTGTAAATGCACAAACAGTAATATCTCCACATTGCAAGGTGCAATTCTGAAATTTTTTGCTTTTTCCTGCTAATCCTAGCATGATAAAGAAGATTCAAAGAGAGTGAGATGCCAGCTCCTTTCATTCAGTCAGTAGCTTCAAACATTTCTGGTATATGAAAAACATGTTTTTCAATGGCAAAAATCAATGAATATTGTAAATGCACAAACAGTAATATCTCCACATTGCAAGGTGCAATTCTGAAATTTTTTGCTTTTTCCTGCTAATCCTAGCATGATAAAGATTCAAAGAGAGTGAGATGCCAGCTCCTTTCATTCAGTCAGTAGCTTCAAACATTTCTGGTATATGAAAAACGTTTTTCAATGGCAAAAATCAATGAATATTGTAAATGCACAAACAGTAATATCTCCACATTGCACGGTGCAATTCTGAAATTTTTAGCTTTTTCCTGTTAATCCTAGCATGATAAAGAAGATTCAAAGAGAGTGAGATGCCAGCTCCTTTCATTCAGTCAGTAGCTTCAAACATTTCTGGTATATGAAAAACATGTTTTTCAATGGCAAAAATCAATGAATATTGTAAATGCACAAACAGTAATATCTCCACATTGCAAGGTGCAATTCTGAATTTTTTGCTTTTTCCTGCTAATCCTAGCATGATAAAGAAGATTCAAAGAGAGTGAGATGCCAGCTCCTTTCATTCAGTCAGTAGCTTCAAACATTTCTGGTATATGAAAAACGTTTTTCAATGGCAAAAATCAATGAATATTGTAAATGCACAAACAGTAATATCTCCACATTGCACGGTGCAATTCTGAAATTTTTAGCTTTTTCCTGTTAATCCTAGCATGATAAAGAAGATTCAAAGAGAGTGAGATGCCAGCTCCTTTCATTCAGTCAGTAGCTTCAAACATTTCTGGTATATGAAAAACATGTTTTTCAATGGCAAAAATCAATGAATATTGTAAATGCACAAACAGTAATATCTCCACATTGCAAGGTGCAATTCTGAAATTTTTTGCTTTTTCCTGCTAATCCTAGCATGATAAAGAAGATTCAAAGAGAGTGAGATGCCAGCTCCTTTCATTCAGTCAGTAGCTTCAAACATTTCTGGTATATGAAAAACATGTTTTTCAATGGCAAAAATCAATGAATATTGTAAATGCACAAACAGTAATATCTCCACATTGCACGGTGCAATTCTGAAATTTTTAGCTTTTTCCTGTTAATCCTAGCATGATAAAGAAGATTCAAAGAGAGTAAGATGCCAGCTCCTTTCATTCAGTCAGTAGCTTCAAACATTTCTGGTATATGAAAAACATGTTTTTCAATGGCAAAAATCAATGAATATTGTAAATGCACAAACAGTAATATCTCCACATTGCAAGGTGCAATTCTGAAATTTTTTGCTTTTTCCTGTTAATCCTAGCATGATGAAGATTCAAAGAGAGTGAGATGCCAGCTCCTTTCATTCAGTCAGTAGCTTCAAACATTTCTGGTATATGAAAAACATGTTTTTCAATGGCAAAAATCAATGAATATTGTAAATGCACAAACAGTAATATCTCCGCATTGCAAGGTGCAATTCTGAAATTTTTTGCTTTTTCCTGCTAATCCTAGCATGATAAAGAAGATTCAAAGAGAGTGAGATGCCAGCTCCTTTCATTCAGTCAGTAGCTTCAAACATTTCTGGTATATGAAAAACATATTTTTCAATGGCAAAAATCAATGAATATTGTAAATGCACAAACAGTAATATCTCCACATTGCAAGGTGCAATTCTGAAATTTTTTGCTTTTTCCTGTTAATCCTAGCATGATAAAGAAGATTCAAAGAGAGTGAGATGCCAGCTCCTTTCATTCAGTCAGTAGCTTCAAACATTTCTGGTATATGAAAAACATGTTTTTCAATGGCAAAAATCAATGAATATTGTAAATGCACAAACAGTAATATCTCCACATTGCAAGGTGCAATTCTGAAATTTTTTGCTTTTTCCTGCTAATCCTAGCATGATAAAGAAGATTCAAAGAGAGTGAGATGCCAGCTCCTTTCATTCAGTCAGTAGCTTCAAACATTTCTGGTATATGAAAAACATGTTTTTCAATGGCAAAAATCAATGAATATTGTAAATGCACAAACAGTAATATCTCCACATTGCACGGTGCAATTCTGAAATTTTTAGCTTTTTCCTGTTAATCCTAGCATGATAAAGAAGATTCAAAGAGAGTGAGATGCCAGCTCCTTTCATTCAGTCAGTAGCTTCAAACATTTCTGGTATATGAAAAACATGTTTTTCAATGGCAAAAATCAATGAATATTGTAAATGCACAAACAGTAATATCTCCACATTGCAAGGTGCAATTCTGAAATTTTTTGCTTTTTCCTGCTAATCCTAGCATGATAAAGAAGATTCAAAGAGAGTGAGATGCCAGCTCCTTTCATTCAGTCAGTAGCTTCAAACATTTCTGGTATATGAAAAACGTTTTTCAATGGCAAAAATCAATGAATATTGTAAATGCACAAACAGTAATATCTCCACATTGCACGGTGCAATTCTGAAATTTTTAGCTTTTTCCTGTTAATCCTAGCATGATAAAGAAGATTCAAAGAGAGTGAGATGCCAGCTCCTTTCATTCAGTCAGTAGCTTCAAACATTTCTGGTATATGAAAAACATGTTTTTCAATGGCAAAAATCAATGAATATTGTAAATGCACAAACAGTAATATCTCCACATTGCACGGTGCAATTCTGAAATTTTTAGCTTTTTCCTGTTAATCCTAGCATGATAAAGAAGATTCAAAGAGAGTGAGATGCCAGCTCCTTTCATTCAGTCAGTAGCTTCAAACATTTCTGGTATATGAAAAACGTTTTTCAATGGCAAAAATCAATGAATATTGTAAATGCACAAACAGTAATATCTCCACATTGCAAGGTGCAATTCTGAAATTTTTTGCTTTTTCCTGTTAATCCTAGCATGATAAAGAAGATTCAAAGAGAGTGAGATGCCAGCTCCTTTCATTCAGTCAGTAGCTTCAAACATTTCTGGTATATGAAAAACATGTTTTTCAATGGCAAAAATCAATGAATATTGTAAATGCACAAACAGTAATATCTCCGCATTGCAAGGTGCAATTCTGAAATTTTTTGCTTTTTCCTGCTAATCCTAGCATGATAAAGAAGATTCAAAGAGAGTGAGATGCCAGCTCCTTTCATTCAGTCAGTAGCTTCAAATATTTCTGGTATATGAAAAACGTTTTTCAATGGCAAAAATCAATGAATATTGTAAATGCACAAACAGTAATATCTCCACATTGCACGGTGCAATTCTGAAATTTTTAGCTTTTTCCTACTAATCCTAGCATGATAAAGAAGATTCAAAGAGAGTGAGATGCCAGCTCCTTTCATTCAGTCAGTAGCTTCAAACATTTCTGGTATATGAAAAACATGTTTTTCAATGGCAAAAATCAATGAATATTGTAAATGCACAAACAGTAATATCTCCACATTGCAAGGTGCAATTCTGAAATTTTTTGCTTTTTCCTGCTAATCCTAGCATGATAAAGAAGATTCAAAGAGAGTGAGATGCCAGCTCCTTTCATTCAGTCAGTAGCTTCAAACATTTCTGGTATATGAAAAACGTTTTTCAATGGCAAAAATCAATGAATATTGTAAATGCACAAACAGTAATATCTCCACATTGCACGGTGCAATTCTGAAATTTTTAGCTTTTTCCTGTTAATCCTAGCATGATAAAGAAGATTCAAAGAGAGTGAGATGCCAGCTCCTTTCATTCAGTCAGTAGCTTCAAACATTTCTGGTATATGAAAAACATGTTTTTCAATGGCAAAAATCAATGAATATTGTAAATGCACAAACAGTAATATCTCCACATTGCACGGTGCAATTCTGAAATTTTTAGCTTTTTCCTGTTAATCCTAGCATGATAAAGAAGATTCAAAGAGAGTGAGATGCCAGCTCCTTTCATTCAGTCAGTAGCTTCAAACATTTCTGGTATATGAAAAACGTTTTTCAATGGCAAAAATCAATGAATATTGTAAATGCACAAACAGTAATATCTCCACATTGCAAGGTGCAATTCTGAAATTTTTTGCTTTTTCCTGTTAATCCTAGCATGATAAAGAAGATTCAAAGAGAGTGAGATGCCAGCTCCTTTCATTCAGTCAGTAGCTTCAAACATTTCTGGTATATGAAAAACATGTTTTTCAATGGCAAAAATCAATGAATATTGTAAATGCACAAACAGTAATATCTCCGCATTGCAAGGTGCAATTCTGAAATTTTTTGCTTTTTCCTGCTAATCCTAGCATGATAAAGAAGATTCAAAGAGAGTGAGATGCCAGCTCCTTTCATTCAGTCAGTAGCTTCAAATATTTCTGGTATATGAAAACGTTTTTCAATGGCAAAAATCAATGAATATTGTAAATGCACAAACAGTAATATCTCCACATTGCACGGTGCAATTCTGAAATTTTTAGCTTTTTCCTACTAATCCTAGCATGATAAAGAAGATTCAAAGAGAGTGAGATGCCAGCTCCTTTCATTCAGTCAGTAGCTTCAAACATTTCTGGTATATGAAAAACATGTTTTTCAATGGCAAAATCAATGAATATTGTAAATGCACAAACAGTAATATCTCCACATTGCAAGGTGCAATTCTGAAATTTTTTGCTTTTTCCTGCTAATCCTAGCATGATAAAGAAGATTCAAAGAGAGTGAGATGCCAGCTCCTTTCATTCAGTCAGTAGCTTCAAACATTTCTGGTATATGAAAAACATGTTTTTCAATGGCAAAAATCAATGAATATTGTAAATGCACAAACAGTAATATCTCCACATTGCACGGTGCAATTCTGAAATTTTTAGCTTTTTCCTGTTAATCCTAGCATGATAAAGAAGATTCAAAGAGAGTGAGATGCCAGCTCCTTTCATTCAGTCAGTAGCTTCAAACATTTCTGGTATATGAAAAACATATTTTTCAATGGCAAAAATCAATGAATATTGTAAATGCACAAACAGTAATATCTCCGCATTGCAAGGTGCAATTCTGAAATTTTTGCTTTTTCCTGCTAATCCTAGCATGATAAAGAAGATTCAAAGAGAGTGAGATGCCAGCTCCTTTCATTCAGTCAGTAGCTTCAAACATTTCTGGTATATGAAAAACATGTTTTTCAATGGCAAAAATCAATGAATATTGTAAAAGCACAAACAGTAATATCTCCACATTGCACGGTGCAATTCTGAAATTTTTAGCTTTTTCCTGTTAATCCTAGCATGATAAAGAAGATTCAAAGAGAGTGAGATGCCAGCTCCTTTCATTCAGTCAGTAGCTTCAAACATTTCTGGTATATGAAAAACATGTTTTTCAATGGCAAAAATCAATGAATATTGTAAATGCACAAACAGTAATATCTCCACATTGCAAGGTGCAATTCTGAAATTTTTTGCTTTTTCCTGCTAATCCTAGCATGATAAAGAAGATTCAAAGAGAGTGAGATGCCAGCTCCTTTCATTCAGTCAGTAGCTTCAAACATTTCTGGTATATGAAAAACATGTTTTTCAATGGCAAAAATCAATGAATATTGTAAATGCACAAACAGTAATATCTCCACATTGCAAGGTGCAATTCTGAAATTTTTTGCTTTTTCCTGCTAATCCTAGCATGATAAAGATTCAAAGAGAGTGAGATGCCAGCTCCTTTCATTCAGTCAGTAGCTTCAAACATTTCTGGTATATGAAAAACGTTTTTCAATGGCAAAAATCAATGAATATTGTAAATGCACAAACAGTAATATCTCCACATTGCACGGTGCAATTCTGAAATTTTTAGCTTTTTCCTGTTAATCCTAGCATGATAAAGAAGATTCAAAGAGAGTGAGATGCCAGCTCCTTTCATTCAGTCAGTAGCTTCAAACATTTCTGGTATATGAAAAACATGTTTTTCAATGGCAAAAATCAATGAATATTGTAAATGCACAAACAGTAATATCTCCACATTGCAAGGTGCAATTCTGAATTTTTTTGCTTTTTCCTGCTAATCCTAGCATGATAAAGAAGATTCAAAGAGAGTGAGATGCCAGCTCCTTTCATTCAGTCAGTAGCTTCAAACATTTCTGGTATATGAAAAACGTTTTTCAATGGCAAAAATCAATGAATATTGTAAATGCACAAACAGTAATATCTCCACATTGCACGGTGCAATTCTGAAATTTTTAGCTTTTTCCTGTTAATCCTAGCATGATAAAGAAGATTCAAAGAGAGTGAGATGCCAGCTCCTTTCATTCAGTCAGTAGCTTCAACATTTCTGGTATATGAAAAACATGTTTTTCAATGGCAAAAATCAATGAATATTGTAAATGCACAACAGTAATATCTCCACATTGCAAGGTGCAATTCTGAAATTTTTTGCTTTTTCCTGCTAATCCTAGCATGATAAAGAAGATTCAAAGAGAGTGAGATGCCAGCTCCTTTCATTCAGTCAGTAGCTTCAAACATTTCTGGTATATGAAAAACATGTTTTTCAATGGCAAAAATCAATGAATATTGTAAATGCACAAACAGTAATATCTCCACATTGCACGGTGCAATTCTGAAATTTTTAGCTTTTTCCTGTTAATCCTAGCATGATAAAGAAGATTCAAAGAGAGTAAGATGCCAGCTCCTTTCATTCAGTCAGTAGCTTCAAACATTTCTGGTATATGAAAAACATGTTTTTCAATGGCAAAAATCAATGAATATTGTAAATGCACAAACAGTAATATCTCCACATTGCAAGGTGCAATTCTGAAATTTTTTGCTTTTTCCTGTTAATCCTAGCATGATGAAGATTCAAAGAGAGTGAGATGCCAGCTCCTTTCATTCAGTCAGTAGCTTCAAACATTTCTGGTATATGAAAAACATGTTTTTCAATGGCAAAAATCAATGAATATTGTAAATGCACAAACAGTAATATCTCCGCATTGCAAGGTGCAATTCTGAAATTTTTTGCTTTTTCCTGCTAATCCTAGCATGATAAAGAAGATTCAAAGAGAGTGAGATGCCAGCTCCTTTCATTCAGTCAGTAGCTTCAAACATTTCTGGTATATGAAAAACATATTTTTCAATGGCAAAAATCAATGAATATTGTAAATGCACAAACAGTAATATCTCCACATTGCAAGGTGCAATTCTGAAATTTTTTGCTTTTTCCTGTTAATCCTAGCATGATAAAGAAGATTCAAAGAGAGTGAGATGCCAGCTCCTTTCATTCAGTCAGTAGCTTCAAACATTTCTGGTATATGAAAAACATGTT